>NC_136509.1:77440433-77647933 GCF_053919585.1 Euprymna scolopes
CAGAACACTAGAGTTGATGGGAAAAATACTGAATTTTATGAATAAAAACCGCCGTGTGTCTATAAAAAGCAGATTTGCACAATTTATGTCAGTGGAAACCGTACACATAATTATTCACGAGGAACTGAAAATGTGAAAGGTTTCTACGAACTTTGTCCCAAGTGTTTAGTCAACAATTCTGTCCTTGTCGCAGATTATTAGACCTTGATGGGCATCAAGACAGTTCTTTAACTTCCATATAGTCCAGGGCTTTCGTCTGTTACTTTCGATTAATCCCTAAGCTCAAAGAAAAAATTAACACTGCTGTCGTTATGAGAAAATTAGAGAGATGAAAATCTGTGATGAAGGTCATTGCTACGCTCACATTTCCACCGGGCTTTCCAAAAGTGTATTGCAGGCAAAGCAAATTACTTCGAAAAGAGCCTAGTGTGTAGTATCATTAACATTGCGCATACGAAAAAAAATTGGAATTTTATCGAAGGCACCTCGTAGCTAACCACGTAAATAAAAAGTTTAGTTAGAAATTTCGTGCAGATTACTATATTTCTACAAAATGATTCGACAAGTTATTATCTGAAGAATGTCTGCAGTTACATCTCTCAAAACGTAGATAAGAAGAGTTGTTTTCGACTACATGAAATAACACAAATTATCAACATTGAGTTTTCAAAAAGTAAGAGACAAAATAAGGTTTCTTTTCAAACAAAGTTAAGATTATACTTACTTCGGCAGAAATTACTGGGAGAAGGTGTTGATATAGAATTCTTACGATAGGATAGTCAGACATTCAAGAATGTTAATGAGAACTGAATATTTTTAACGCTATTACCTGTTTGGTTGTGTGTCAATGTTTAGGTTAATAGTTACGTAGGCATTGTTTCAATTCATCCTTGACATTTTGGTATTCATCCGAGGTTTTAAATTACTCACAACTTGCTTAATTATTGAGCTGTGAGAAATTGAACTTAGTCGTACTAAGAAAATGTTTTACTTGGTCCAGTTATATTTTCACATTATATACTATGCCTTATACAAATACACGGAATAGTTAATCTTCCTAAATTTCAGTAAATCAGTTCACCAGAAGTAAGCCTTATGTCTGTGATCTCTGGAATAAATTTGTGCCTTTTTACCTGTAATCAACTACTCATGAGATTCCATATTTTCAGTACACCCCATACACTAAATGACCTATTATTAATCAGCAGAGAATGACATCTATAGGCAGATGCGGTTGGACGGAGTCGTTCATGCGAGACGATCATCTTTACCTTTGCACATTTCTGGAAGAGAGTATTGAATCTAATCGACGCTAGTGAATCATTCTGATCTCCATTAGACAGTCCTATCGTTGCCTTAAAATAATTGATGTTCACATCTTACGTTCGCATTGGTTAAGAGAATGTTATTCAAGTTTATCATTGTGTCCACTTTTTTACGAGATGAGGGTATCTCAATTTCTTTCAAATCCCGAAAACCCTGGACATCGATAGATCATTGCAAACTGTTTCAACAAGCGCTTGCTGTAAAGCCGTGATATTATAGACATAGAATTTTACCTTGTAATAGCATGAATACAATACAGTACATTTTGAAATGTATGAAGCAGCAAGGGGATAAGAACGTCTGTTTGTCGGTCTGGAAGCAGACATGTTCATGGCTACTTTTGCAATCTAAGCATCTGCATCACGCTCTTCTTGAATTCTGCATCATTCTCTCCATGATCAGCTGGATCAGTGCCTGCTTATTTATCCCAATTGTAAAAAAAGTCGCTTTTTCCCAGAAAATATTTTTGCCTCGGTAATGTTCACATTGTTTTCATTCAACTGTTCATTTTACTTCTAATGCGCAAGTCTTTTATACAATCATGCAACCATTAGAACCTACAGTCCCTCTTTCATAGATGCCGGGAGTTAACAGAGCATTACCGTTGACAATCGAACTGAAAGTGCTCAACTGATTTTATTCCAGACGATAGAGATTAAACCCTCTGTCTAGTTTGCTATGCGCTGTGATTGAAAGAGTTTGCTTCACACCGATGCCTGATTTAAATTCTTATTTCTTCAAAAAGTTTCGTTTTCCGTCTGACGCAGAAAACCTTTTGCCTCAAACAATGTTATCGGGTATAGACATAGTTTATAGGAATTGACCATATCTAGCCGATTATTTCCTATATGCGAGTTTACGAACATTCTCTGAAACAGGAACGCTTGCTACACTTTATATACATTATAACACTCTTGCTGGATGCTTGCGTCTTTGAATTCAACCTCCGTTTGCAGAAGTAGAAGTACCTATATTATCCCACAATTTCTTGTAAATGTCTATTCCGATTTCGAAGAAGTCCTGCACATTGACATTTTTGTTGGCAAATATTGATGTAATAATATTGAGTAATGGTTTCATTAGTTAAAAAACATTGTAACACTAATTTTTCCCTCAATGTTCCCAATGTTTATACATCTCTTTTCAAGTTAAAGGCAGAACACTCCTTATGTTGTTCACTTGTTATGTAAGATCTTTTATAATAAGATCTTGTATGTTCAGGTTGTAAATGGGGGCACATTTGATGACATAGCCAAAACTGTTCTCATGTGCTTTGACTCCCACTTCTTCAGTTAAACCCGACTTCACTTTTGACTGAACGCAAAGGTGTCTGTTAGATCACAAGATCGGGACCAAAACCAATCAAATATTTGCTGCTACATCGGATTACGTAATTCACTTCAATATTGTCGTCCTTCAAAGCATATACGTTCTGGAGAGATAAACAAGATATTCAGATAATTCAGATGGCCAGCGGTCGCTAATATTTGAAGGCAATCTAAGTTTGGACAGAAATGCATCTCACAAGACCCCGTTATATCAATTTAACAAGTGGTACATAGCATCTGTTCCAAAATTATCAACATATTTCTTGTTTAAGAGGTGCTTGTTAGTTTATTTCCCAGTTAAAGTGTTGTGAATTATATCTATGAAATCTTTTTTTACAAGGAATCTAAATCACACTAGCCAGTTTTCCTCAACGTGTACAATCGCTCAAGTTCACCCCTTTAGTCCTGAAAACACCCGTTTATCCCCCATGATTTTGGCAACAATCTAACGTGTGCCGGTTATCCGCCAGTGAGTGGTAATGTAATGATCGTAGCTTTGCCTTTCCGCACGTCATATGTACGATGACATTTTACCATGTACTGTCCTCATGTTCTCTTTGAGCCTAGTGCAATCCATCAACATCGCAATGGCACACGAAACCGGTCTCTCCACCTTCCAAAGCTCATATACATGAATAACAGGTTTCTGCATCGACTGACTTCATCTTTTTCTCAGAAAATATATGCGTAGAGTGTATTATTACATGCCTGTATGTAACTCGTGATTTCACAGCGTATAAGGATTTATTTGATACTGAGGATATTCATAATCGTGCCCTATTTTCAAAAGATTGAATATATATATATATATATATATATATATATATATATAAGTATCACGATTTAGGTATATAAATTTTATTATTTGAAAAGGGTAATTTTAAAATATAGAATTCTTATTGTTTGCAAACAAAGAATACAATTTAATAAATATATTTCTTAAACCCATGAGTTTTCAGATTTTTGCCGGATATCTTATTCAACTAAAGGAGAAACGAAGTAAATATGATTATATGTGATTGTTAGCGAGTGACTTGAAAGAATTACAATCCGTGTTGGATCTTTTTACCTTTCTACTAGCAGGAACTTCCATTTCAGGATTAAGCATGCATTTTAGATTTGAAGTTCAATATCCTATTTTTCAGCCTCAGTATCTAATTTCTCTTATTCTATGTAGCTAAAATGATTGAAAAACTTTAAAAACTATAAATGTTCTGTATGTAAATCTTGACGAGGGCTACAATACAGTGTGGGCTAAAACGCAAAACAACCCTCTCTTATATTAAAGTGGGGTAAAATTGATTAGAAAATTCACCTCATAAAATCTCGGATCTATACCAAAAGTGCTGAACTTTCGCAGTCAACTCTTTAGAAGTGGCTGCGAGAAAGGTTAGTGGTAACCTTAGATATGGCATAAGGGATTATTCAACTTTACTGACAACATATATATGTAAATGATTGGCCCTAAAGATGAATAAACAGGCAAGGAAACTGAACAAGTTGGTGCAGGTAATAGAAAATTGCTTGTAAATCGAAAATACTCAACTTCTTTATTTGAAACATTCCCAAAAATAAACATTGTCAAACTTTTAGTATTACCAGAATTGATATAAAACCACAAGAATTTATACATTTTTTAATGCTTTGGATACTTTGCCGTTTATTAGATCGCATGCAAATTGAAAACGCCTGTTGTATATTTTCTGATACTGAGTTTATATATTTAGCTGTTTTGACTTCCTTTACGTACATTTTTACTATGATTGCTATGTGCAAAAGAAGGAGAGCTTTAGCAGATGGGGATATCAAATGACCAACAGGGTGACAAAGATGTGTCAACAGAAAGTCACACACATACAATAATTGTGGTCCCTTTATTACACACATGCAAACTCATTAACTTGAATGTCTACTGAAGAGAACGTGAATGCTTACTAGACACTATCCTCGAGTGTCTAAGGTCTTTCTGTACAAGGGTTTGTCAGAATAATCTGGCATGGGGACACTTTTTCCATAGAAGTAAACCCTGCCCAAATATTCAAAATCACATAGTATTCGCAGCCCAAATAAGATCTCACTACGGCTACCCCACAGCTTTTCCGAGGAATGGTGCACCTTCTCCAAGTGATATTACCTCAAGTAACAACACGAAGCTGGATACTCAACCAGACTAAATAAATTCTTGTCCTGGAATCCAGTAAGACGATGAGACCAGCATGAAAGATATACTATAACATATAAAAATGGTTAATTGGGGAGAGGAAAATTATGTTCTCAATTTCTTTACTAACTCAGTGCTTGAGAGATAAAGAACTCTAATGGAACATTCGAATATCTATGTATCTCATATATACTTCAAGTGTTAGCCCCAGGTCGTGTGCTCCTTGATTTCTGAGACCTTCGAGTGAAGTAAAATAAAACAAAACAACTAATGCATACACGATGCATTGAAGGTTTTTCTCTTGCGAATATATATTGATTTTAATATAAAACAGCCTTCGGATAAAATAAATAAATTATCGATAAAATCGTTTATAATATATGCAATGTAATAAAAACTTCTCATATTACTATAAAAATTAATCCAATATTGGAAGTTAAGATGCATGTCTATTAAGGTTTTAGCTAAAAAAATATTTCGAATATATAAGCGATGTGGATGATCTTTTATTTGAGCAAGCGAGCAACCGACGGAAACTAACTAATATATGAGGTATTTACTATAAGTCAGTTTATGAAAATATAAGGTAGTTACAGATGAGTTTATTGAGACGAAAATTATGTGTGTTGATAAATAAAAAATCTATTCTTTAATTTCAATATGTGATGTTTCCACAAGAATAGATCAATCTGTAAACTAAATTTATTTACTATAGAAATAAAATATTTATAGCATTTATTCAGTGATTGCTGGTTGGATGAGCACACCCCTTGTTCAAGATTTAGTAAGTTCATTCCATCGTGGAATTTCACCACGGTTTTCTTGATCTGTGTTAGATAATTAACTTTTGTTGTAGGGTTGCTCATGCGTCAGAGTACTCGTCTCGCATGCAAGAGGCTCGGGTTTCAAATCCCGAGTTCAGATATGTCCAAGTGATGATAACCAATTAAGGACATACTCGAGTCTTTGACTTTCAGGTTTGTTGGCTATCACGAGTCTTGTAAGTTGTGGCGTTGTTTGGCTGTGAAATAAAATATGACGGAAAACTAGCTTGTTTAAATGTATTTGATATTCCAAATAAGCAAGTTGCTCTACACCATCCTGTTTTATCTATCGGATTATGAAAGAAATATGCATGTAATAGCTACGTACACACCAAATTTATTAAATATGATGAATAAAAGCATAAAAAAATGATATGCTAGCTGACCTGTTTCGCACCTCGTTCTACAAAAATAAAATCAAGGTAAAAACTATTAATAAAAAAATGCCCGAAAAGATATCACCTCCTATCATAATAATTCGATTGTTTAGTAATTTAAATGTAATTGTGGAATGCAAGCCGTTGTGTGGACACACTAACCCCAGATTCCTGTATCGAACAACACGTCCCGTCTACGATTCAATATAAAACAAATTTGCAAGATCAGATGCGTTGCATATACCTCTGCTTCGTTTGTTTGTGAACACTACATCATTAACCGTATCTGATCCTTAAACTTCAGTTCATGCTCTTTTTATCATTTGAAAATTATAAAAAAAACTATCTATTTTAAATCTTTCAGAGCTTTTCTTTGCAAACATGTAGTTTCTATCTGATGTCTTCAACATGCACTGCTGAAATATTTTCATCGCATATATGTGTTTTTTCTTAATCTTAATCACGTGAATGTTAGCTCTGTTAGACGATGTGCGAAAGCGGTCGGCTAGCTGTTCTTTTTTTATATTTTTAATTTATATTATGTTTTTATTCCTTATGAATTATAAAAATGGGTTGTAAGTAGCAATCATAACATTCTGAATCTAAAGAATATATATATATATATATATAAAAATATATATATATGTATGTACATATATACATATATATATATATTTATATATATATACATATATATATATATATAATATTTTTGCAAACATCAAGACCACAAAATATAAGATAAAAACAACATATCGTGTATTTTCCTACGCGTTACAATTGTTTCAAAACGATTGGTAAGTTTTAAATATTATGTACATTAAAAAATATTCCAAAATAGCTACTCTCCAGCCGGCCAAACACCCTAGCTATACTTATATGAATATATTCATAATCTCTGTTTTAAGAAATCAAGCTGGGGTTTGCCCTCCAACACAAGAAATATATTTTATTTTTGTTTATTTTTTATGTTATTCGAATTAAGTAATCACCTTATTTTCGTATTTCTACTTTTGAAATGATATTTTAACAGATTACCTATTTCAGTAATAATTTATTCAGTTGCATGTTTTTTTTAAACTTTTATAATTATTTTTCTTCTTCAATGCATTTATTTAGTTGATTTATGTCCTAAATACTTATCTACAGCTTCAAATTCTAGTTTTTACGAAGATATTCCACTATTGCTTCAGCGATCTACGATAGTTTCGTATAAAATGGGTGTACATGTTACAATCTACTAATTAATTGTTGCTTAACATTTTATTACATGAGAAAAAACTGTAATTAAAAAATATATATTAAATTTTTAATGCCATACTTGTTATGGGAATAATTTAAATTTTAAACTTAACTTTTAAATACTTACCATTATCTAAGTATTTCATTTTATTTTTTATCTTCCCTCGATTATAATTTTTTATGTACTTTGGTTCTAAGGAAGATAACTATTTTTATCATAATTTTATTGAGACGTCATGCATTCATATTTTAATATTTTGACTTTAGCATTCATTAATCACCTTTGTTTAATATTAAAGTTATAGTTCTTACATCTTCTTTATAACAAGTTCAATTTCACTCTTAGTTTTTGTCAACTTTATATTTTGATTAAATTTATGTTAATACATCCTAATCTGTTTGAATCCATATCTTTCAGTTGCGTAATGTTATTTTTTACATCCGTAGTTTATTGACATTGCTCGGGTGTTATTACATTACCCATACGATGATGCAATTAAAATTACGTCTATTATTCCTATGTAAATTCTCGTCATTTTAATTTCTATTGATTAGGTTTATGATCAAATAAATTATTTATTTATTGCACCATTATAAAATACAGGTATTAAATTTAACATTTTCTTGCGCACTTATATTGTACCCTCGGCATACTCAGTAAGTTTATCCATATTTAAATTTATTTTATCAAGATTTTAAGCGTGATAAGATTTATTTCTATGGAGACGGTGTGTATATCATCTAAATTTTATTAAAAACAATATTCTCAGAACGCACAATGTTGTATGCTTCAAGAAAACATAGACTACATTTATATAATAATATAATATAATATAATATATATATATATTATATAATAAAAGTCATATATATATTATCTATATATATATATATATAAGCGAAAATGTATGTATGTATGTATGTATGTATGTATGTATGTATGCATGTATGTATGTACGCTTTTCCTCGATGCCTAGAAAAGGCTTCTTTCAGAGAAGCGCTCGCTCGGTTCACAACTTCTTAAAACTTTTTATATCATCTATAAATTGTAATATCTCATACTTAACCACGGAGCTCGCCTGTCTATTTAATTTTATTGACTTTCAACCGTTAATTATTCCACATTTCCCGCATCGGCACGCGTTACATTCGGTTTTCGGTATAAACGAAAAGCGAAACTCGACTATAATAATAGGCCCAGAGCCAGTGAACGTTTGCCGACTTCGTCATATCAGACGGGGGGGGGGGGCGGGTTTTTGAAAACAAACAAACCGATTTATTGACCTCATTAAAAACTGTCCCGCAGAAAATGCTTACTGCTGAATACCTATCGCCGTCACGTCAATCAAAAACGAGCACCTGTTTTTTTTCACACTTTACTATTTTCCAACTGCGCGTCGTCAAGGCTTTGTTTCTTTTCAGGGGTACCTGTTTTTTTTTTCACACACACCTAGAAACACCCGGGCAACGCCGGGTACCCCTCAGATAAGCGGTAGGTGTATCAGAATTTTTGTAGAAATTTTTGACACCCCTAACACGAAACTGCGAATAAAATATAAAAATCTGTTCAAAGTGGGTTATTTATTTCTCTGTTAAAAGTGGGGTGTGTATTTTCTTTATGGATTATACTTCCAAAATGAACTATTAAAGTTGTTTTAAAAGTAATAGAAATATATATATTTTTTTAAAAAGAGTAATGAATTTTACGAACTCAATATTTTTCAATTTTTAAACTTTAAAAATCTATCAAACTTTTCCTATTGATTCTATTTTTACGATATTTTCAGGGTCAATGTGAAATTTTAAGTTCTTTCCAATAAACTTAATATAATATTTTAGACAACCGTTTTTTTTTAAATTCACGCCTCCACCCCATTTTCAAGTTTCTATTATCACCGAAAAGTAAATAATTAATTTACTCACAAATTGATGAGAAAAGGTCAATAACTAATATATTCAAATTTAAAACAAAAAAAAAAACGTAGTGTTTTTTTTAGAATTTTACCTGCAAAGTTTGAAGTTTAAAACTTTTTTTTTAAACCACGTTATTTGGTTTTCTTTTTTTTTAATGGAAGCCTGGTCCTTGCTCCTTTAATTGAAAAAGAATAGGGCTTGAATTACATTTTTCGAGGAGTTATAAGTTGGGAAAGACAGGGGGTCGAATAATTTACGCTTCCCATTTTGAAATGTCTATTGAAAAGTAAATAATTTATTTATGTACCAAAGTCTTATATATCACAAATTGAAAAGAAAAGGTCAATAAATACTATATTCAAATTTTTAAAAGAACTGTTTTTTTTAGAAATTTACCTGTCCGAAGTTTAAAACCGTTTTTTTTTTTAAAAACCTTCGTCCTTGCTCCTTTTATTGAACGAAAAAATAAAGGCTTGAATTACATTTTTCGAGGAGTTATAAGCTTGGAAAGATGGGGTGGAATTATTCACTATTTTCACGAAATTTCTTACACACCTAGAAATGCTTCTCACCTTTTTAAAACTTATTATATCACATATAAATCGTAATATCTCACAGTTAACAACGAAGCTCGCCTGTCTATTTAATTTTGCTCGATTTCGGGAAGATAAATATTCAATATTTGTCGCTCGCCGCATGTGGGTTAGTCTTTTTCCTATAAAATACTGGGGAGAGCGTTCAGCAGCAAATGAATACCATCCTGCAGTTAAACTTGACCTCATTAACTCATTTAAACGGGCACCTGCTAAATCCAAGTAAATAAGTAAATTCACACCTGTTTCAGTTAGCATCTCGCGGTGGGGCAATGGTTAACGTCGCACGTATTTTTCTTTCACACTTTAATTTACAACTTTGCCTCAACAGTGCGGGTTCGATCCTCATACTTACTTTTTTTACCCCACACACACCTCCAAACACCAAAAGGCATATATATATATATATATATATATATATATATATATAATAAAAGTCATATATATATATAATAAAAGTCATATATATATAATATAAGTCATATATATATTAGTCATATATATATATAATATAAGTCATATATATATTATATATAATAAAAGTCATATATATAAATATATATATTATATATATAATAAAATCATATATATATATTATATATAATAAGTCATATATATATATAATAAAAGTCATATATATATATATATTATATAATAAAAGTCATATATATTATATAATAATAAAAGGCACATATATATATATATATATATTATATAATAAAATCATATATATATATATATTATGTATAATAAAATTCATATGTATGTATTATATATAATAAAAGTCCACACTAACGTAATGTACTTACAATAACCTTTATCCCTGAGTGACTTCCGGCCTTGATAAGTGGTGATCACTGTGAAAAAAAAGTCATATACATATATATATATATATATATATGTATATTATATATATAATAAAGTCATATATATATATATGTATATATATTATATATATAATAAAGTCATATATATATATATTATATATATAAAGTCATATATATATATATATATTATATATATAATAAAGTCATATATATATATATATATATATATATATATATATATATGCATACATATGCATGTTTGGTCAATATATGTTCATATAAAAAGAAATGCAGAGATGTTTGTAATTATATCTATTTAGACAAAAATACAAAGGATCATGTTATATACATATAAATGAATGTATGTATGTATCTATCTATCTATATATATATGTGTGTGTATATATGTATATATATATATATGCTCGCTTTTTACTTTCTAGCTGTATTTACTATTAGCTATTTTTATTAAAATTCTTTGTTATATTACGTAGTTCCCACATTCACATCAAATACTGCAGTTTTGTTTCTCTTCTAATTTTTAATAATTATTTTTGTTTTATCCTAATTTCAATCGTTATCCGAATCCGATATTGTGCATTCTCTTGTTCAATTTTAAATGATACAACACTATTTTGATATATGTTATAAAAACATAAAGTTTTCCCCGCTATATCTCTTTACTATAATCCACCTAAATTTTACATTTGAACACAATTTCAGAAAGCAGCAGTTGTCTTTCGAAAGACAGTCCTTAATAATTTCAATAAATTGTGCTGTTCTTCAAAGTTCATTTAAAGACTGGAGGTTTTGAGTCATGTGCTTTTTCCAATTACTGTAAGAGACATTTGTTACTCTAGCAAAATCATTACCATGTCGAGTTCTGTCATTATGTAAAACATTCACTTGAATTTAATAAAAGTATATATATATATATATATATATATATATATGCATGTTTTCTCACTATACGCAGAGTTGTTTGTATTATATTTGTTTAGACAGAAATACAAAGGATCATATTCTATACATATAAATGGTGTATGTATGTATGTATATATATATATATATACATATTTACACATATGCATAGTAATGTATCACGTATGTATGTATGTATATATATATATATATACATGTATGTGTGAGTGTGTGTGTATGTCGGCGTTTATGTGTGTGGGGTTTATAGAGAACAGTTGGTCAGCATTCCCATTGTTGTCTGAACAAATATAGATAGAAAACAAAAGAAAATGAAGTTTCCAAAATAATAAAACCTACAGAAAAGACAACTAATCAAAACCAGATGGAATATGATACCATAACTACTTTAAATACGTGTGCAACATCACTAGTGCGTTGTAAAAAAACGTATAAAAAAAGAATAACATTTCAAGTCATTATTGGCCTTGATTTCTTTCATTTCCGTCTCAGTGTCGACCTATACATTAGGTGCAATTTTGCCAGTCTGTTCTTTAAACACTTTGATGAACACATACAGATTCCATATCTAGTTTACGGTGAATATTCGTCTTGAAAAATTGATTAGTTCAATGCATGCAACATATATTGTCATGCGTTGTCTGAACAAACACATCTTTTACAATACAATCCTTGCATAAATCATAAGTTTTGTTTTAGATCTAAATATCCATATAACGATTGTATATTGTAACTTCCGTCTTTACACAGAATATAATCATTGATTTCCACTGATAATAACTGGTGGTGTTTTCCGGAGTGTAAGTGACATCACATTTCTTTATTTATAATAATTATTTATTTTACCTTTGAAATGCCTCACAGTCTTCTCTGGCATTTGAATGGCAATAAGCTTCCTGAATGCACTAATAAATCTCGCACGCTCCCAGTTGAATATGGATAAAGTCATCCCTCTTAGTTTTCATAATCACGACACTATTTTTGTGGTATTAACAAAGTCGGATACATTTCAGACGATGTTACTTGCAATGTCAGTAGTTTAATTACGCCTTCGTTTCATGTTGTGCTACTTCAATATTTTTTTGTTTTACGCTTATGGCATTTCTCATGTGGTTCGTTGGTTGGTTGGTTGTTTTTGTTTTACGGCATATCAACTCTTTTCAGGTTATTTAATGCCGAATCCAAATATTTTGAAGAAACATTTTTTCATAGAATATATTTTTTTGTTTTCTAGTCGGTTCCTATTTAACCCATAATTGTTCCCTAACAAGTACTACCACTCCGGGTCAGAGTGAACCTGTGAGCAATGGTAATTAACGGGTAGATCCACACTCCCCAAAGCCCGCAAGTTGGGGTCTCATCACTGTATATAATTTGATGTCATATCCAGGACCTCTAATGTGTTTGGTAATGTTCACATTTCATGTTGGTTCGTTACAGTATTTAAGAATCCTCTTACTCAAATTAACAGATTTGGTTGTTTGTCTCTTGTTTATATTCTGTATTGATTATATTTTTTCTCGTATTTTATAATTATTTAATTATCATGCCCGTTCCTTCTTATATTATTATAATAAA
This sequence comes from Euprymna scolopes, assembly GCF_053919585.1. Classification (NCBI taxonomy): domain Eukaryota; kingdom Metazoa; phylum Mollusca; class Cephalopoda; order Sepiida; family Sepiolidae; genus Euprymna; species Euprymna scolopes. The sequence continues at coordinate 77,453,543 of NC_136509.1, forward strand.
ATTCGAAGATATCAAAGCGAATCCACTCTCATATTCTTTTCCAGTGTAGCCAAATGAAGCTTTTAAGACAATATTTAGGGAATTTTCCGTTTTTATTTTAGTTGTTTCGCTTTCAGAAATTGTGCACGACATTTTCCAAAGCGTAACGTACAGACTAAGGAGAAACAAGCAGAACATTATATACTAGAAAGTTTCTATTAAATTTCAATTATTCAGTGTTTTGACCACCATGTGTTGAACTAGGATAGTATGTTTAAGTTATGTTTATTAAATTTTCGATGTAATTTTAAACTTCACAAGGAAATAGATATTTGCAAATATATACGAGCTGTCGCTTGTCTTGTGTGTATCTCGGGGTATACTCCTCAATGTATACGTGAACCACTTGTTTTATTCTGACTTAAGGTATCTATATATTCCCCTTTATTTTTCTTCGTCATAATACTTTTTAAGTTTCAAAATTGAATACCTTGCATAGATTTCGGTGAAATAGGCGATATATCTACAAAAATTAAAAACACTTTTAACCGTTAGTGTTCACGTGATTCCGTCGTTGGCGTAAGAACAAACTGACGAACAAAATGATAACGAAATACTATGGGATGACACTGTGATTACGCGTTGGGTTGACAGTGTTACGGTAGTCGGTGCCTTCATTCCATTTTGTAAGTGACTACTAATTGCTCTCGAGTTGGCCATGCATGCACATACGCGGACGTGTAATTGCTACCCGAAAATTGCTGGATCGCGTGGTTCGCCATTAATAGCTACTTTCTCGTTCAGAGCTGGCGCTCTGTGGAAGTCACGCGATTTTTGTGGGGAGATGAGGTTCTTCGCTTTGAGTCAGCGGCAATTAATTAATACGCTGCGAAATTACGAAATTTGCGTCGGCCAAATTGCGTAGGAAGAGTTCTATACAGAAGTTATCTCCAAATGAAATGACAGAGGGGGAATCTAATAACTACCGGACGAGGATCCGAATGAAAGAAAAGAAGAAAATCCGAAAGCAGTTTAGACTCAAGAACAGTACGACAAAAAGTATGTAGTAAGACACACTCTTTAAAAGAAAGGCAGCAAAGGAAATGAAAACCATCCTTGAAGTAAAAGTCTGCAAAACAGGAACTAAAAATGGCGACATTAAGAGAAAAGAATAAGAGCAAGGAAAAAAAAAGGAAATTACATACCTTCTAGATATCATGATTTATAAAGGACCCTGCAGCAGTGGTTTTCTGCCAAAACAATATAATGCTGTTAGTATTCTTAAAATACAAATATCCCATATCAGTTCACGTGTAAAAATATTACAAGTTAATACGGAGACAATAGATCTATTACGATTTTATTTAACTTTACAATTACCGACTCTGTTATGAATTAACAAATTCTATCCAATTACAGTTTTCATTTTCATTTCATGTATATATATATATATATATATATATATATATATATATATATATATATATATATGTATATATTTATATATACATACATATATATATATCTATGTATATTTATATATATATATATTTATATATATATTCATATATACATTTAAATATATATGCATATATAAATATATATATACATATATATACACATGTATATATATACATATATATATTTATATGTATATATATGTTTATATATATATTTATATATATACATTTATATATTTATTTATATATATATTTATATACATGTCTGTGTGTGTATATATATATGTATATAATTACGAAAATATAAAATATCTATCATTCATTATTTTCTAATATCGAAAATATATAGTTATTAAAAAAACATCGCAATTTTAATATCTATTCACTAATGTTTGATTAAATTTCACCGTACATATTTCAATAGTAGAAACTAAATCCGATGTATTATAGAGAAACTAGTGTTTATATACCATAATCAACTTATATACATACACACAGAAACCAATATGTAACTGATACTATTTCCGATTCTTTCATTGAAATCTCGCCCTGCAATATGTAAGTGACTTCTACTGAAGTCAACGGTATTCGGCAAAACATTTGGGACACCAATGCACCAATTAATTTGTGGTGATCAGTTTTGACTTGAATGGAGTTTACTTTGCTTTTATTGACAGCGCCAGTCGGGAATTCAGACATATCAAGTGATTTCTACCCCAAGTCCTGTGACATGCGGCTATCTTTACATTGTTGACATGTTCTGCTTTGATTAGGTATATTGTTCAACAGTAACAATATGGTTTGTCGAAGATTGATCTGACATTGACGCTCTACCACTGATCCATTGTTTGCAGGTTTCTTTGATATGGCATTAACAGTTTTTCTTATGTATGCAAAATTAGAAAAGGAAATACTAAAAACAATATGCAGACATAGTTTAACGTTGGTGCTGATATATACGTGAGTATAATTATTAAAATAGAGATTCTTTTGGATCCATGAAGTTGGGGGATGAATAAAGAAATCGAGAAATTAAACTCATAATTGTATTTTTTGTTGTTAAAACTTGCCTTATTAAATGGAAGCTCTTGTCCGGCTGTTATCAGGCCGCTAGAATAATCTAACGAGTAGAGAAAGCATAGATCGCAATAAAATAATATCTCATGCACCCGAACCGAAAAAAGTGTAAAACGGTTTTAGTAGCAAATAGCTAAAATATTCTTACGGTATCAATCACGGTAACACGACAGCATAGTTAAATGTTCTACATAGAACCATTTTGGGAGTATTACGCTGTATTTTGCTTGTTTAATCACCGTTCGATGGATTGAACATGCGCTTTGAATAAGTTTCAGACTTTCTTGTACAGGTATTTACAATTTTCATAGACTTGAAAATTCAGTATGATACTTCTCTGCATATTATCGAATGACTGACTAATTTTTATGCGTTTAGATCCAAATAAACATTTGCAGCATGAATTAAAATACACCCTACTGAATCCTGATTAACCCAGTCGGTGAATTTCAAAAAGGCAATCCGGACATGAGGAAATTTAGAATAATGATATGCAATAAGATTTTGTTTGAAACTTGGAAAAGTACAAGAGAAACATAAGGACTGCTTCAGATTGTTTTAACATCATATTGCATGAATCGAGTATCAGTTTTATTATTGTCATAAGAGATTCAAGGAAGACAGTTGTCTGTGAGGGATGATGGTAGGAGTGGAAGGAGTAAGGAAGTCAGAACTCCGGGGTTTGGGGGCCTAATAAGTAATATCATTGATAAGGACCTTAGCGGGCCTATAGGGGCAATAAGTATACAGCTTCATGTCAGTGTGGGAACTGTCGCAGAATTAATCGAGGGCAATTAAACATCCGGAAGATGTGCATAAAATTTATCACAAGAGTGCCCCAATCTTCGTCACAGAAAGCACAGCAGCACTATGTTACATGTGAAAAATTCCACTGTATAATTTTCACATGTCTCACTAATTTATAAAACATTGTTAAACGCAATATAAATTAGTCTCTATTTATCGAATGATGAGATATAACAGTCTATTTTCTTTACAGATCGAAATAACATGTGTATTGATATTCATAAGTGAAAATTCATTAACGAGTTTCTTTTACAAAAATAATACAAGCCGTAAAATCCGAGCTGTAAATGTAAATTCATTGTTGTCGACTACTCCTCAGACGTCTGAATAGTATTTCAATGCTTCTTACCATAAATAGCAATTGTTTCTATTCACGCCGCGTAATTATCCTGGATTTCAAGATAACATATATTAATGTGTTCAAATCGTACTGCTATCTATAAACTGATGATTATGCAAAGATAACATATATATTAATGTAGATAGCAATACACTATTTCTTATTTAATACTTATTTGTATCCGAAACCATTCTAATCTAACGTATAATTACATTTTCCTTTCAAGTGAACACTTGTACGAACTGAATAATTTGGATCACCCGGTTATATAAAAAAGGCTCTATGTCTTACTAGCCGTACTCGACCACGCGTTACTGTGGTTTAGTTTGGGTAAATTGAATCCCCACCAAAATAAAAAAAAACATTCATTTTTAAGAAGAAATAGTGTGAAAAACTGTTATTTTTGTGATTATAGAAAACTATACGTAAGTTAACTATTAAAGAAAGTATTTATTTGCGAACTGCAATCCTTATCGGCTATAATATGCGGACTCAAAGAAAGACGAGCGAGAATGCATGAGAGTTCAAAGCAATCAGCGAGCAAGCGAGGAAATAAAAACTGTTGTAGATAAAGTTTACGCCGACAAAATGTTTTTTTTCTAAAGATAAACAAAATTTTAAAAGTGAGCGAGACCGAGCAAGAACGAAAGAAAGAGAGAAAGAGTAAGACAGGACAGTAAAAAAAGAAATGTAAACCCAAGAGAGTAAGCGAGCTCCGTCGAGAGAGTGAGCGCGAGAGAGCAAGTTTAAGAGACCAAGCGCGAATGAAAAAGAGACAGAAGTTAGGAGAGAGAGAGAAAGCGAGAAAATAAAAACTGTTGTAATTAGTGTTTATGTCCTCAAATGCATACTTTTTCGACATAAAAAAGAATGTAAAAATTGCCCAAGCAAACGAGGAAGCGAAGAAATATAACCTTTTGTATGAAACAGTAGGACGAATATTTTTTTTTGTCTTTTTTTTTTTTTGGCATAAAGAGAAATGTAAAAAGCGAGCGAGCGGGAGACAAAACATAAACTGTTCTAGGAAGTGGTGACGCCGTAAATGTTGGTTTTTCGCATGAAAACAAATGCACAAAACGAGCGATAGAGAGAGAGAGAGAGTGCGGAAGGAATAAAAGGATATTTGTAGATAATCTTAATGTTAGTTATTTTTACTTCTGCATCGCCGTGAAATGTATTTTTTCTTCTGCATCGCGGGGAAATGTATTTTATTCTGCATGATAAAAATTAAACCGCTATCTAGAGGAAAAGGGAGCGAGATAGGGAGAGAGAGTGGAAGAATATATACAATGAGAAGTGGTACTGAAAGAGAAAATAAATAAAACGTAGATTACATGAAAAAAGCTTCTTTCTTAGAAGTGCGCGTCTGTGGAACTCTTGTCCGTTTTCCTGTTTCCCATCTGTATACATGCCCTGTTGGTGGGGCATTAGAATACACCGACTGTCCCCCTGCATAGGGTAAAATCCCTCAATGGGGGTCCTGGATATGACCTTAAACTATATCCAGTGGTGAGGCCCCAGCTTATGGGCTTTGAGGAGTGTGGAGCCACCCTTTAATTACCATTGCTCCCAGGTACACGCTGACTCGGAATGGTAGTACCTGTTAGGGTCCCAGCTATGGGTTAAATAGAAACCGACTTGAAAACAACAAATATATTCTATGAAAAAAATGTTTCTTCAAAATCTTTGGATTCGACATTAAATAACCCGAAAAGGGTTGATATGCCGTAAAACAAAAACCAACCAACCAATCCACCCATCTGTATACAACTTGGATGTCTTCAAGACAAACATAAACAAATTCCTGATGCATCACCCCTTTAAGTAAGACACTTTATCAAATCTCCAATACTAACGATTACTCCGATACTATCCCACTGATTACGGTACACGCGATAACCCTTATCCCGAGTATCTTCCGGGCCTTGGTAAGTGGTGACCCCCATGTAAAAAATAAAATAAAAATAAGAACAGGTTTATATATATATATTGACGTCATAAACTCTAAGAAAATTAAACTAACAATTAACTCAGAGGGCAAAAGTGTGTATCCTTCGGGCGTTTTATAACAAGAAAATCATGTAAAAATAAAATGTTGAATAATAACACTTAATGGCGAATCTTTTATTTGTATCAATTCAAAATATCAGAGCACGAGTTCTTCACCTTTATAATAGTACCATCAGAACATTAAAATAAAACGAATTATTACCCTGTAATTTCCTAATCTGCATCTTGAAAACTTATATTACCACTAAATTTATGATTCTCGTGAAAAATTATATCTGGATGCGCTTTTAGATTACATGTACATATGTTGTATATAAATATATGTTTCCACAGTCAAACAACGTTGAAGCTCACAAAAGCCATTAAAAACAACTAACCCGAATTTAAGACCCAAATTTAGCCATAATTTGGACTCATCAGTAAGATACATTCGAATTCGGGATTCTAAACCCGAATCTCGTGTAAGAAAGACGAGTAACTTGCTATTTGTGCAAACGTGTCACACACAAGATGAAGAAAACCGCGACTGAATAGACCTAGATGATCTCAAACAACGGGTGTGGTCATATAACTAACAAAAATCCAAGCCAATGTCTTAAATAGGAATAGCCACCTCTCTAGCACGATGCCATTAAACATGATAACTAAGCGAGCAAGAAATAAGAGAATTTTCAGCGCGTGAAAGATAATATAATTATTTCCAGAAATAAAGCAACGTCGCAGCTCACAAAATCCATAAAAGCCAAAAAACAGGAAACAAAAAAAAAAAAAGAAAAGAATTTTCAGAGCGTGAAAGATAATTTAATTATTTCCAGAGATAAAGCAACGTCGCTATCACAAAATTCATAAAAGCCAAAAAACAGGAAACTTAAATAATATATATGTGTGTGTGTGTGTGTGTGTGTGTGTGTCTGTGTGTGTGTGTGTGTGTGTTTGTTCACTTTTTGGGGGAAGTAATTCTATCAAAGTACTCGATTACAATGAAAAAAATTCAATATAAGAGCTAATTATTCATCCATTTAAAACTGTAGCGAAGGTCACCGGAACATTAGTACCGTCGGTTTCAAGGCTAACATAAAAGAGGACCAGTTTATGGTAAAAAATTCTTGGCTCTCGTCAGCAATAGGGTGTTTCCTTAAAAATGGCAATAGCCAACATGGGACTCCAAGACCAGACCCTCAGTTTCCTTGTATTGAACAGTCTATAAAAGTCTGATGCCCCTACCGACTGAGCAATTAAGGCCGAAAATTATTTTGCTGACCAAAGCCTAGCATTATTTACCATTTACTGGTCCCCATTATGTTAGGCTCGAAACCAACTGTACCAATATATTTTGCACTTCTGGACAGTTATATATATATATATATATATATATATATATATATATATATATATATATATATATATATATATATAACATACGTGGTTACGTACTCTTTTGATTGGTTGAGTTTGTGAGGATAATCTTCATTAACCTTTTGTATTTCAGCCCCCCCCCAATGATAGAAATCACGTGAGGACATGTCCTTTGCTTATTATTCTGTCTTCCGTAAACATGTTATGAACTCGCGTCAGTGATTTGTGAGACGTGTGGCATGTAGCACTATCTTGTTGGGGGGAAAATTGCATTTTGTCTAACGATGTCAGTTTGTCGTTGAGAGAAAGATTAGCGAGGTCGGGATACTTTTAAGTGGGTCGCTAATTGTGAAAAAAAAAAAGATTAGAGAATAATTTGAGAAATCGGGTTACTTTTAAGTCGGCCATCCTGTATTTTTCTGTTGGTCTCGACTTACGCTTGTGAAATGAATAAGCTAATCGCGATGTATGCTGGAGTATTGATTACATTTTTTGCGTTCCAGTAAATGTCATCAATCTGAGGTATGTTGCTTTAAACCAATATCAATCATGAAAAACACGAGTGTATTTCGTAATGTATTGTGATAACCGAATGAACTGAGCGTGTAAACCTCCAGACACGAATACAAATCAAAACAAATAATAAACATTGCTTTATAGTATGCCCGGCACTTTAGTCACTTCCTTTAGAAGGTAAACAAATTATCTAATGAATATTATGAAATTAACAATGCCCCCAATCATAATATATTGTTGATATGGTTCAACTCTGACCATTGTTTGGTGTTTGACTTAGCTTGTTATGTTTCGTACGTCTAAAATATTTACTGCATAAACTCGTCTTGTTACCCATAACAAAAGAAAACAACATTATTCGATCAAAATCCTTACAGACATAGCTTTTTGGAAGGGCGTCCTGTTTCTCAAACACCTGGCCGCTAGACTGCTTCTAAGCAGATTACAACTTGTGTGTATTAAAATCCAATGTCAAACGACATTTATTTAAAATGATTTTCCACCAATATTTAGACGTCAATTTGCTGATCAATAGAATCACAAATATCATTATCACTGAGTTGCACCATTTATTGATAATTTGTGAGAAATCTGTTTCCAAGATCGCTTTAAATGTAGTTGTCTCATTCTATCGCTCAAGATGCAAGCGTCCATTTCTATAAGAGCCATCTACGCCCTAAAATCTGGGCAGTAACTGCTCGGTGGGACAGATACTGCCTTGGTAGATTTCAAAAAGGGTTTCGAAACCTAGTAGGTTATGTTGTTTACTCTTCTCTGCAACCTCTTCTTCACAGAAGAGACGACCGAAACTGTCTCAGCTCTATCGCTGTTTTAATGGCAAGTGTTGCATGAACTCCAATCTACCACCACACTTTTGCTAAACTTAAACTAAAAATACTCGACTAGCTAAAATCACTGTATTTTTTTTCACTCTCATTAATCAAAACGCAGATTCCGTGAATGAATCTCCTTTCTCAGAAGTGCTCGCTTTTGGAACAATTTCGCTGGCTTGTTTTCCGGTTGATTCATGTTAACCTTCAAATCCAAGGAATCCACATTCCTATTGAACCGTCTCTTAAAAATAATCCAATTCTTCAAAATTTACTCCATTAGTGACAAATGCAACACCACCTTAAATTAATTCTGAACCGTTATCCTCGAGTGTCATTTGGGACTTGATAGTTGTAACTCCGAAGTAAAAAAAATATAAATAACATATTCTGTTTAATAGATTTGTGATAATAGCTGACAATGAAAGAATAGCAGAGGATACCTGAAAATAGCACGTTATTTCTCCCTCTTCGAAGAGGAGAAATGCGCATGCATTTTGTTATTATCATGAGTTCTTTGATGTCTTCACTTTTAAGAAGATATCCTCCTAAGTATCATTTTCCCTGTTCAGATGTGAGGAAAGGTTTTTTTCTTTCGTTTCGTTTTATCTGAAGCACATTACTGTATCTATTTTCAATCGGAAAAAAAGTTGCCCTTATACGAGATACTGCCGAAAGATTTGAATACCTCAATGGTGAAACTTGCTAGTTATTTAGCAGATGGTTTGTAGTTGCAGAAGACCTATAAAAAGCGACAGATATTAAGTATTGCTATACATATGTACTATAGGCAACCTAAGGGGTGTTCATTCAAAAAAGTATGCTCTGACAGTATTCACCTTTGAAATAGTTATTGCCTTTGACAAATATTGCTGAACTCGTTTGAAAACTATTTGTATATAAAAATCATACCAATTGATATATATATATATATATATATATATATATATATATATATATATATATATATATATATATATATATGTGTGTGTGTGTGTGGGTGTTTGTATGTGTGTGTGAATACATACATATATATGTATGTATAAATAATAAATATTCTTTGTACATACAGACAGTAGTTTTTCATACGTACGCAATTATCAGTGTAAAAAGTGTCAGTTCCTTTCTATCTGAAACCCCCTTTTTTCTTAATTTGCGTAGCCTCTAGCTTAGGGCCACCAAAAAATTGCCAAAAGGAAGTAAAGGAACTAAGAACTATTGAACACTGAATTCCGGCGAATACATTAGACAATTTTTAGTGTTGCGACAAACGGAAGTGAATAGAAGATACACGTTTCCATAGCGGTATTTAAGAAGCTGTCCATCTTCTACATTGAAAAAAAAAACAAACGTTCCCGCACCTTACATGACTTTCACAGAAAGACATGTATATATGAGCACGAACTCATACTTCTAAGAAAATTAGGACAATTATTCTGATTGAACAATTTAGATCAGTAGTAACTAGATGAATAACATTGATTCCCAGGCAAAAGTACATGCGTATAAACAAGTTAGAATCGCTGACCTTTAAGCTTCAGCATTTATGTAACCTTTACATATTCCAAAACGAAAGAGAGAGAGAGAGAGTGAGAAAGAGAAATAGAGAGACTGACAAAAAGTTTGGTTTAATGAGAATACCTTATTGCATAAAATGTAGTTGAGAGATAAGTTTTTGAAAATACGGCAAAACATATTTCATATTTCAGACTTTTTCTCATGTCAAACGTCATATTCCTCAGTCGGTAGGCGACCTAACACAAACCGATTATATACCCACATTTTCCACTCGACTCAAAGTAATCCCATGTCTATACCAAAACTCTGAAGATATTTATTTTATTTTTTCTTTACTTAAACATACGAAAATATATAAAAAAATATTTGCATAGCACCAGTAACAAATCTAACCACCTTTCCTCACAAAGCTACAAGACTTTCTGGTACTATTATCTTTTTAATTGTCTACTTTACCCTGATGGATAACGTAGAGGGTGAATGACCAACACCTCGTAAGTCAAAGAATAGAACGACACTTAGTTAAAAAGGTTTGCTATGTTATGGTTTAAAAAGTATTTTGACATCATGAGACGTTAAGAATATGACGCAAAATTACAACTTTAAAACGAGAATTACTTTCTGTAAATGTTTGAAGAAGTTGTGTAAATCAAATGAAACACATGATGACGTCATAGAACACATGCACTATGCACTATGCAACACACTCATACATATAGACATCACACAGAAACACATGCACACACATATAGACTCCAACTTCAAGACACATTATTATAGCTGTAAGTAGACAATACTTCTTATTCTCTTAACGAAGTTGCAATCATCGTTGTACCCGCAATAGTTCACCATTGTATCAAACACATGCAAATTACATTGTACATCACACCCAAACACATGCACACACGCAGACACAGGCCCATACACAGATATTTATGCATGTGTGTGTTTTTGTGAGTAATTATCGTTTCTTATCAATGAACTATAAAAGTGTACACACAGTAAAAAATAAAATACGTATTACATGCACTGAATTCTTTTTAGTCATGCCGTTTATATTGTATACACCGAGGCAGCCTTATCATAAGATGTCGATAATATCTTGTATATTATGAAAATGTATAAGCGTACTAGGAACAGAAAATTTGTTCGAAAATAAGTTTTTTATGAATATAAAGAATGGCGTTAAATAATGAGTATGGTGTTACATTCTAAAACATTAAGAGTACTATATTATGTGCATCAAACGATGGGAGAAATTCATAACTCTGGGTGGTTCCTATGTAGAGAAAGAATAATAACTGTGCCAAGTTTCGTTGCTCTACTGCTATGGGAAGTGAGTCACGGGCATTACTTTTTGCACTCCCGTCGGGTATATATATATATAAATGCTGGATATTGTGCTAACCGTGTGCCACTTACCTTAGTAATAGTTTAGGTGTTCAACGTTGGCCGGGTGTTTGGAGCTGTGTGTTAACCAAAAAACGTGGTAGTAAGAAGGCAGGTTTGACCCTGTACCGCGGAGGACGAAAAGACCGTGACAAATAACGTGCCGTGTTTGCCGCTTCGTCCATGGTCAACCCGTAAGAGACGTAGGTTTAAATAAAGACAAGTACATTGATAAACGAGGATGGTATTTGAGAATATCGGCGAAATAAGAGTCCCCTACGAGTAGGAAAGGGCCAAGATAAGGTTCAAGAATAAGCTTTTCGAAAAGTTTATGATATCTGTCATCCGAAGGGTCGATCTTCAAAATAATTCCTAATTCGTTAAAACTTGTCGCTACTGTTGAAAGTTTTAGACATACACATTTAAATAAATACATAAATTTAAACAGTAAGCTGAAATTAATGTTATAGATTACTTTGTAGTTTTAATTTTTTAATATTCGACATTTTATCTGCTTGTAAATTTATTACCTAAACAAAGAAAATAAGAAAATTAGTTTTCAGAAAAGCGATATATAAATATATATATATATATATATATATATATATATATATATATATATATATATATATATATATATATATATATTCTGTTGGATTCTTAGACAAATCTAAAAATTCTCTGGACATATATCATGGAAATAAAGTTATTGTAACATGTAATACTACTCAGGAAAAGGGGAAAACTTCTATTCGTTTGGCATGCATAAAAACGTTTCGGATATTAACACACACAGACACACGCACACATATATATATGTATATGTATATGTATGTAAATATATATATATATATATATATATATTGTTTTCACTAAATCAAGACAACAAAGATTGGATTCATAGCATCACGTAGTGTATTTTTATTGTTCGTTACAAATGTTTTGCGACCATTCGGAATATATATATATATATATATATATATATATATATATATATAGAGAGAGAGAGAGAGAGAGACAGAGAGAGAGAGAGAAAATAAAAAGGAACAAACCGTATTATGTGTTCATGAATGTGTCGTTTTTATTTCGAGACTTCCTCTGGATGAATGAGATTAAGAAACCAAAAAAATATACCAGTACAAAATATTTGAAAATGTTTCACGTGCACAGTGTGACGCAGTTCTATTTTAGAGAAACGGAAAATTGATGTTGGAAATTCAAAAAGGAGGGGGGCTGGCGCTCTTAAAGAGAATGACATTTTAGTGACGTCATATAGTCGTTAATTTTATTTTAAAACTAGAAACGCAAGTTTATATTCTTATTGGGAAAAAGATATATCTGTTGAAATTCAAATAGAAGTTTGTAACAGAAATGAAATCTCAATCAATAAATTGCATAAAAAACACTCATTTCATTTCATTTCAACTTGCGTTTATAGTTTTAAAATTAAATTAACGACTATACGACGTCACTAAAATGGCCTTCTCTTTAACAGCGCCAGCCCCCCCCTCCTTTTTGGATTTCCAACATAAATTGTCCGTTTCTCTAAAATAGAACTGCGTCACACTGTGCACGTGAAACATTTTCAAATATTTTGTACTGGTATATTTTTTGGTTTCTTAATCTCATTCATCCAGAGGAAGTCTCGAAATAAAGACGAAACGTTGATGAACACATAATCCGGTGTGTTCCTATTTATTTTCTCTATTTTGTCGGAATACTTTTCCATTATTTTCATCATATATATATATATATATATATATATATATATATATATATATATATATATATATAATGAACGTATGGTAAAGCTTAGCAGTGGAACATAAATCTAAGTTCTATCCAAGAAATCACCCGTTGTATTATTCACCAGGCAATTAATACGATAACTTCAGTATATATTTATTCAATGAGACGCAGAGCGTTGTAAATATGTTTAAAGTCCTTTTTCATAAACAGTACATCTCTCTCTGAGCCGAGAAGATCATTGGTTTTTTTTTTTGTAATATGTATTGATCAAGTTTGATTATGTATGTATGTATATATATATATATATATATATATATATATATATATGCAGTGCCTTCGAAAAAGAAGTCCGCCCTTGTCTTTTGTTCAGGAAAAAAACGTATACTTAAGCTAAATGCGATGTAACTGTTTACTCAATCCATACTTCTTTTGATTTGCCATTTATTTGACATTTAATTAAAGCATTCTAGCTCATGATTTCTGTAAAGAACAGAAGAAAGCGTCGTCAGGACTTTTTCAGATGCAATGGAGATCATGATTCTTCATATAAATCGAAAGTTATTTTTAGCGACGAATGCAAGTTTAATTGGTTAGGCAAGTGATGGTAGACAGTACGTCCCTCAATTGAAGAACGAAGAATTTAAACCTAGGTGAACAGTTTCAAGGCTGAATGGTAGTGAAGGTTCTGTTTTGGTGTGGGGCGTTATTAGTGCCCATAGCCCAGGCCCTATAGATCGTTAGCAAGATGTAATTAATTTGACACACTACAATAATATGGTAACTGAGCATTTTTTATCCTACTTTGGTCGGAATTTGGATGATAATCTTATTTTCATATAGTATAATGCTTCCATTTGCACAGCCGGAATCGTGAAGAGGTTTCTTCAAGAGCGTCATATTATGTGTGTGATTAGCCTGCGCCATCCCCATACTTAAATCTCATCGGAAACAGCGACACAATGATAACTTCTTGAATCTGGAAGAAGTTTAGACAAAAAAAAAGTTTTAAGTGGGACGCCATTTTACCGGAATATTTCAGCAGACTACTTAAAGAGAATAGCCCAAAATTTCCAGCCTGTACTATTACAGGTGGGTTATACTATTAATATTACCTAGATCACTGGTTTCTTATTGTATTTGTGTTGCATTATTGCTCTAAAGTTACTTTTAGAAAACATTTTTTCAACGTGTGGTGTTTCTTATTGCCGTCTGAATTTGAAGTTTATTTATCGAATAAACGTGAACAGTATAATACTTCAATAAAAAATCAAATAAGTACTGGCAAAATTATAGAATGCGGATCAAATTAGGTATAGGTTGTTTAAACACTTATATACAATTTAGCTTAAATTTGCGTGTTTTTTAATGGCAGGAGAAGACTCTGTTATTGGCGACACTCTTGATATATAATGATATATCATTATATATATATATATATATATATATATATATATATATATATATATATATATATAACGCTTAATATACATTACAAAAAATGCCCCATGTTTTCTCGACTCAGAAAGGTATGCTCTAAAGACAGGACAATAAAATACATTTCACATGCGTTTTATGTTATCAAATAAATATATAATGCATTAATGGAAATTTTAGTCGTCGTATTATTGCCGGTTGAATATTACAACGCGTAACTTCTTAGATGGAATTCTAATTCATGCTCCCTCGCCAAACGTTCACTAGAAACACTCGATCGACTGAAACCTCTATCAATAATTTTCGCCATACTTTATTAGTGCCTAAACCATAAAATCGATTCCATGAACAAAGCTTCTTTCTTAGATTTGCACGCCGTTGGAACCTGCTTCCTTTTCCTGCTTTCCAGCTAACTACTATTTAGTAGTATTCAAGTCCGATGTTAACAAATTCTTGATTAACTGACCTCTTTGTATAGTTCAATTTATCAACTTTCCACTAACCATGACTATGATGTTATCCCATTGACTACTGAAGACTCATTAAAACTTATCCTTGAGTGGACTCCGGGTCTTGATATGTTGTGATTCATACGTAAAAAAGATAGTCAATAGCTACACATTATAACTTATATCTTATCCCAATTCCACAAGTGAATGTTGTTTTCAAAAGGTACTCAGCATATTGATGACGTGGCAATAAAACTGTCAGAGCGTATTAATCAATTCTTGATTAAGTGGGTCGTCTAATCTGATATCTCTAAGCAGCTTTTTTCTGAAGTTTCATTTGGACGAACGGTGTAATTAAACATGTCTAATTCTCCTCTTATTTTCTGACTTTATTTCTGTTCAAAAGTCCTTCAATCGCTAAGCATCTTTCCATATCCTATTAGTCATCATTTTTTACCTAATGTATATTCTCATGTGCCCATCTCTACAAATGTTTATACGTATATGCGCAAAGCATAGTTTATTACATTTCCTGTAAAATAACCCTCCATAACTAGTGACATATTTAAATGGTTATTTCTTATTTCATATATTAATGCAGTTTAAGTATAAACGAAAAGCACTATCAAACTGTTTCTAAATTTCGTTTATTCGTCAGAAATTCAATGGTTTCTATGAGGTTAATTCACATTTCCAATGTTTTTTTTAACTGAATATCAGATATTTAATACCACAAAACTGAAACTAAATTGCTGACGTCCCTCCCGCCTTATGCGAGATTTCTGAATGGGATGGTTAAAACGTATAGTCGCTAGATCTCTCCGCCATTTTAAATTTCGTATCGTCGAATGTTATCAGTGTTAATAATCATATATATACATATATATATATATATATATACATATATATATGTGCATATATATATGTATATATACATATATATGTGTGTATATATATATGTATATATATATATATATATATATATATATATATATATTAGCAGAGAGTAAGAGACAGACAAACAGAAAAAAACAGACAGAGATAGAGATGCAGAGAAGGAAAAGGAAAATACAGACAGATGTAAAAAAATAGAAAGGGAGATAAACACTGAAAAAGATTAATTGCTTCGGAGATATATATAGATTGCTCGTGTAGATAAATCGGGATAATAGAATGTTGTGGTCGTTACCAATGAAAATCGGCGAAAATTTTCTGAGGATAAATCATATTTTGAATAGTGACGTGTAATATTAGTTCTATGTTTATGAGTGTTCAATCCAGTTTATAAGGGTGTCAGCTCCAAATAGTTATAGTGACTATATGGTTACCCAGTCTTTACTGGAAAGTTGGAGTATATCTCAGGAGGAGGAAAACATGCTAACTACATCCTCTATAGATCTGGGCAATAGTAATGATGATTCTCCTCATATGTAATATATGATTTTACTCTTACGAATAAATCTGTGTAACATGAAGTAGTAAAGTTACCTCAGACGGGGTTAAAGGTTTACACATAATACATTTTTATGATGCATTTGTTATTGAAAATCTGGGTATTTAGGTCCAGAGAGGAAAGACTGCGCCTCCCTTATAATATAAAAGATTAATCTGAAATAAATAATACAAACTGAAAAAGACCATTAGTGATCCCGCTATAAGCATCGAAATGTGTAATAGTTGAAACTTATTAATCTATACAGTATTAGATAATGGGACCCATGCCGGGCTGTGTAAATGTAATCATTTAACATCGTACCAGGCAAAATCGGCCTATCCCATATTGTCATTTTTCTTTCTCGAGATCAGCAAGGAGTGTAACAGGACTTTGCGGAAGCGCCCCAAACTTATACTTCAGCCACTTAATCGGGCTTACCAACGGCGAAAATGTGTTCTTTCGAGAGCTACAAATGGTGACGCCAGAATCGCTCAGATAATAACTGTAGCCGTTGTTCTAATAGCATGTCGGGTCATACCGACAGAATTATCGAGATCGTGTTAGATCCTGTCGAAGGTATTGTTAAAGACGATATCAGGCCGCACCGACGAAATTAACGTCTTGGCGAGTCATATCAACGGACTTGCTCGGGATCGTGTCCCATCGTGACTACGGAACTGTTTTGGGCCGTATGGGTTGTGTCGACCGAATAATTCGGGAGTGTGCCGGGTCGTTTCGACACAAGTGTTTTGTATGGTGTCAGGTCGCATTGGCAGTATTTTCTGGGTTGGATCTTCCTAACAGATTTGGTTGGTACGGAATAAGGTCGTATCGACGGTATATTTTCGTACTGAGTCGTATAAATGGAATCCTTCGGTTTACGTCCGTTTATCAGTTGAGGTTGTTGTGGCAAGAGTTGTGCAATCTCTAACCACACCACTCCTGAGTCGTCATTGTTGAATACCAATGGCAAGTGGAGGTTCAGGGCGACTGGAAACAATGCCGAGATAAGCGGCAAGTACATACAACGCCTAGCCTTCCCAAATAGTCACTCATCTGGTACCGGCAATGTTCGACATTGCTTAACGTCGGTTATCTGACGAGAACCACTCCGTCAACGTGATTGTTCTGAACAAACATACATACATACATGATTGCAACATCTTGCCATACGAGTGCCACTCCCTCAGCCACGATTTGTCATTGAGCTCTACCAAAGATAAAATGACAATAAGAATTATGTAATATATAAAGGCCATAAGTACGTAAGGATTACATTAATTAGCATGAATTGTTGATAGGGAAGTACATATAATAACCTGTCTTAAAACAAATATACACTAGCTTCAGTTGTCAAGAGAGAAGTGGAGGGAAAGTAGTTTCCAAGATCGAACACACTATTAATGCAGGTTTCGAAAGACACCTGTTCGGAGCAGTGTAGTGTTACAATTTCATGTGTTTATAATGGGGAAGAATTAGTCTCATTCAGTTTTATTCCAATAATAGGTGCACCATTTTAGAAAGCCTATTTATTTTGTATTCCTTTATATTCACCTATTGATTAAAGAATATTGCATGCTTTTATTTTTCTATGACAGATTTATCTAATTCGGGCATTCGTATTTATTACATTTGACTATTGATAACCGGACAAGGAGAGATGTAACAACGAGTAAATTATAAATATATAGGTCATTAAAATAATTTTCTGAAACATATGGGTCACTTTATGTGCTATTAAGAAATTACATATATATTTGATATATTTGATAAATTAAACCAGATTTTATCAAATAATATTCATACTCCTACGGAAAAAATTGCACAGGAGTATTACTATTTTATGCCTAAATAATTCGTAGGGAAAAGAGGCCTACATGTAATAATCGTCAATTCAGTGTTGGTTTAATATTTTATACTTGAGTCCGAGAAAACCTATTGCTTCTTGACACACTTTAGGTTTCGTAGGCATATATCCATAACCATATGCTTGCCTCATATGTGCACAATGTTAATGGAACCAGACGTATATGAGTTTGTTCAAATCGATCGCTTGATTTCTTATCTGCGTGTAAAATAGCAAATCTTTTTCAAACAAAATGGTTATGGCATCTCGAAAAAAATCT
Source organism: Euprymna scolopes (assembly GCF_053919585.1). Taxonomy (NCBI): domain Eukaryota; kingdom Metazoa; phylum Mollusca; class Cephalopoda; order Sepiida; family Sepiolidae; genus Euprymna; species Euprymna scolopes. The sequence continues at coordinate 77,472,018 of NC_136509.1, forward strand.
GGCAACGGAAAAAAGGCAGGTGCAGCTCGTCAATTATGCTGTCAACATTGGCATCGGCTCAGCTGAAAGCAGGAACTCGATACTTTTAGGTGCCATCGAATATATATATAATTCCACAACACCCGCTTTGACATGCGTTTTGTTTCGCGGAAACGCTAATAACAGTGTTGTACATGTCGATAGGTATTGGTGCGAAATACAACCACAAGCTGAGAATGAATCTTATTTAAGGTGGCAAGGTTGGTTTTGGTTAGTTGCATCCTCGGTTATATCTGTCTTTCCGCATGTCACGTTTTAGTTACATGCAATAAACTAATCTTTAAGCACACATATTTAAAAGATGGCTTAACCGCTATATATACGTGATGTTGCTACTATAAAGCGGTGCAGAAGAGGGGTGCGAACTTCGTCGCAGATCTGCATGATCTTTTCTACTAGAAGCGGCTAAAGCAACTTCATCTTCCAAATGTGTTCCATCTAATGAGAAGAGATGCCGTTCAAGGTCTACAATCTACATGGGTAATACAATGACGCCTTTCTTAAGATTATTCATTTGTTAGACCCGTAGGGAAGTCTTGTGTTTAGAGGAGAGGCGAAATCCAAATGTGCAGCTGTATCTGTGCGAATAAACTTCTTCTCCCAACGTGTGCCGAAAATATAGTATCTGCAATGCCACTGAATACTTGCAAAGTTAGACTAGAAAATCATTGTAGGAATCGCTGGATTCTCTTTGCTTACAAATCTTGAAATAATGTGTATTGAGAGACTGCATTCTCCGATATATTTGCTTTTGTATTTACTCACCGTATATTATGTTGTAATTTATCACATGCTTATAAAGAATCAGATTCAGATCCATGTAATGCATATCGAAAGAAAGATGACAAAAAGTTAACAAAATTTAAATGTGTTTACATATTAGCGCACTGGACGTGTTAGCGTTAAAATATATTTCCTATTACGTATTTTCAGTTTAAATGACGATATCGAATAGTTTGAAAATCTTCTTTTCAGGATATTAATTAGTATTAGCTTAATTTCCTATTAACTATGTACTAGAAAAATAAATAATTAGTCAAAACAGAGTTATAGTCGGGATAATCTTAGTAAGGATAATCTAAATTGGTTGCAATTGACATAAACGGAAGTTTGGAGTGAGTTAAATAAAATAGTTTATTTCATACAATAAGATATTTTTGGCATTTAAAGAATGGAAGAAGTTTTGTTTTCGAAATCAATATTTTGCTTGATCCTAACTATGTTGTATATCTAATGTTTTATATCAACTAATTTGTCGAAACTATTTTAGCATTTTGCTAGAAAGTAGTAATTGTAAAGAGAACCCTAAAACAAAACAATTCGAGGAAATGCGCGCGAAACCAATAGTTTATTTATAGCTGTTAGTTTTGTGATTCCCGAGAAATGTTTTTGTTTCATTAAATACATTAAGCAAATATAGTAATTCTACAAGAATATCTTCTGATGTGTAATGTTTACCAGTTTAACATATTTAATGAACATGTTATTATGATATTGACTGAACAATATATATGCGTAACTAGAGGCATAGATGCGGTATCTAAATATAAATAACTATCTTATTTTGATTTTTAAAGCCAAAACCTCTGATACACACATGCACACACGTGTATGCATTGTTATTATAGTAACGTAGATTGATTTAAATGTGTTTACGTAATTAATTACTTATTAAAGATTTTATTATGTGCAACAATTTAATGGAATGCATCAAAGTTATTTTTGTTTACTTTAATAAAAAAACCCAGGCGATATTTAAAAATCTATTCTAATTTTTTTTACAATATATAATTAATATTGATAAAACGAATAACCTTTGAACATTTCCCGCTGATAAATATTTTGAATTAATATTTATGTTTTGAAAAGGCTTTATTTTCATGATACGGGAAAATATGTTCTTCACAGAAAATATGAATTTATGAGCTACACATGTAGACGAAAAGTTTATTATTTCATGAAAATGAGATCTATTTCATATAAAATATATATTTATCTAAACGAGATGAATTTATAAGTACCAATAAGTAGTCTGAAAGTAATATTTTGTTACATATTTTAATGCATAAATACATTAAATTCACATTGCAAAAGATAATTTTAACTGTACACCTAATCGATTACAGAAATCCCTATGTCATAATCCATCATAGATAGAAAATATAATGCTTGAAAGGTACAAACTGCCAGCATGGTTATCAATTGAATTAATAATGCAAAGAAAACACTAAGATTTGAAAAGATAAATTTTATATAATTAAGATAATTATACAACGATGTATTTTTTAAGAAGATCTCCTATTATTAGGACTTTTTATAATAGTCATTATCTGTATTAACGAAATACTATGAAAATAGCAAACACAGACGAAAGAATGAACCATTTTATTTATATAGACGTCTTGAAACTTTTTTCCAAGTAACAGAAAGAAATTGAGACGTTAATGAACACATAATCTTCAGCCAACATATCCAAATGACAAGGAAAGGTGCGCAACTGTAGAGATGGAACTTCTCAACGGAAATGAAGACGCGAGTCGAACATGACACCAGCAAATAGTTGTGTATCTTCGAAGCTAACACCAGGAAAGCAACAGAAATCAAAGGAGCAATTGGAATGTAATAGTTCAGAAGAACTTGAAGAAAACAAGACGATAAACTATAGAGTAGAAATTTAATATAATGCATAAAAGCTATTAAGAACCTATGCTAACATATAGTGAACCAAGGTAAGAAAACCAGGAAACTTATGCACTACACCTAAAGGGTGATGCTGAAATGTGAAAAAGAAAAAAAAAACGGTAAAAAAGGGGGTTGTTTTATTTCTTAATTGAAGACCGTATGAATAACATAAAAAAAACAATTACAAAAATACCACAACGCAGAATACAGAATGCAAATTACTCCAGCAAAAGAGTCGGGCAAAAAACTAACAAGCCGATAAAAATAGAGGTAAGATGCATAACAAAAAAAAAACAAAAAACAAAAAGAAAATAGGGAAGAGATACGGCTACATGGCGATTCATGTGGACGAAAATCGATGAGAATCACGGAAACATTTGGGCATAGCTACGAAAAAGGAAACTAAATTGTTAAACTGTATTTCGAATCAAGGCCGCACAAGATAATGCGATTAAAACCAACTATGTTAAAAAAACATACAAAACACAAGTACACAGCAAATGAAGACCCTGTGGAGAAAGAGACGAGACGATGAATAACACAATAAGTTAATTCAGCAAACAAACCCAAAATACTGTCAGAATAGACATGATCAAATGAGGAAGACAGTACATAGGGAATAATGTACACACTGTATATTGGACACTCTACACATTATGAATTAAAAAATCACCAGTAGTATTAAAGAGAGATATCACACTATCCCTTGGGTCATGGATATAATAACAGATTAACCCATCTGAGCAAGAAGAGAGAATGTTTCCAGAAGAGAAAGTCCAGCAAGAGCGTACGATTTTTAAGGTTCTAAAGAACATTGGGTGAATATGCAGGATAAACAAATAACAGAATTAACCAGAAAGCTAAATTGTATATAAAGTATGGAGGTTGCAAAGATAATATCAATAAAAATGTGAGCACTTTCGAAAAATTCTGAAATAAATTCGAAACAATATTAAAAAAATATAAGTAAAAAAGATAGTGCTGAAAACATATAACTGATACCAATAATGAAAACGAAAAGGTGTTTGTCGGCATCCACTGACACCCGATTGAATAATCGTAAAGATTTATTATAGATGGAAAGATTTACTCGAAAAAAAAAAAAAAAAACTCAGCAAATCTTCACTAAATGAGTGCGCAGAATATTTGGACTTTTTGAGTAGCTTATTTCCACGCAAATTCCAGTGATGGCTGACGGCTTATGCTAGCGAGAAACCAATGCTAAACGGCTAGTGTGATAAGGAATATTCATTTGCGAATGTAGTTCAAAAAGGGTAAGGGTATTAGAAATATGTGGAGACTTTGTGTCAGGAAGACTCCAGGTTGTTGACAGAAATATCCTTGATGATATCTTGTGTGAAATCTACTAGTCAGAAGAATACTAATAATAAACATGATTCGAAATAGCTAAGTCTATCCGATATTAAATCCCTAATCCGATCGATTAGCGACATGTCCAGACTTGACTCTCGAAGGAGATTGCAACTTAACTATCAACCGTTATAGCTCTTTCTAATCTCGCTTGCCTCTTGACCTCGTCTGTAATGATAGATACGGGCGTAGATGATTTATGAAAGATATCAAAGAAGTAAAACAGAAAAGAAACAGAACATGAAAATGCGAAGTGTCTACTAAATGAAACCGATTATTATTGTATTTGATGGTCGAAGGAGAGAAACAGAAAGAAGATATAACGTCAGAATTTTTCTTAATGCTGTCAGCGATATTTTTTTCGTAAGAAGCTTGGCCAAGGAGATTGTCATCGATTTTTTTCAATGATTAGCGAAACGAAATAAAAAAATGCTTTAAATAATTTATATATTTTAACACACACACATACACACACAAACATATATATACATGTATATATATGTATATATATACATATATATATATAATTTTCAGATTAATAAGGTATATATATTATTACTTATAAAATCTTGTAAAATACTACAAATTATAATCTGAATAATAATGTATTTACAACTAAAGTGAACATATACGCGCGAATAACAGTTTTATAAAAAAAAACAATAAAATCCGTTCACATTCAAATTTTATTTATTTTTATAATATTTTATTTTATTATCTTTCTCACTGGCATATATACATGCATACACAATACATAATACACATACATATACATACATATATATACACACGCATGCATACACATACACACATATACACATACATTCAAATAAAAACACACATATACATACATATGCACATACAAATACGTACACATATATGCACATATACACACACATATTTTACCTACATATACATACGCACACATGTATATGCATTTATGCATATACATGTGTGCACATATGCATATATACACACATATACATACAACACACAAAATATATAGACACATATGCATACAAACACACATAAATATGTACACACATACAGAGATATATATATACTTAGATATTCATATATACATACACATGCACATATATAAACATACATACACATATACATACACACATACATACGTACATATTATGATGGCAGATCAATTATTACATGATTCTAGCATGAAGGCCCACACGCGTCACAACTTTTCCATCGTCACAAGACTAATTTTATAGAACAATGCCTGAGGGAGTATCTATACAAAGATGATGTTACAGAGTTTTAACTTTGTACGACAGCAAAATCCCTGTCTCAGTTCAAAATCTTGAGATCCAGTACAAAGCAAGAGCAAGATAACCAGCCACAAGAAAAACTGCAGACAAGCTTAATACCGGTACTGGTCTCGGATTTATGCTTTTTTTTAAACAGAAATCTGCTTCTCCTAGAAGGGTTGCCTTCACCACGGCTTACGGGAGCCCAATTCACCCCACATACACATGGAAATAAACAGATGCATGCACGCATACGTGCATACATACAGATGCACGCAAACGTACACATGCATGTACACACATATAAATGCACACATATACGCATGTACATACATATGTATATACACACATACACATACACATACATGTAAAATACCCATGAAGGAGCGTTCCAAAAGTCATAAATACTCAATAGTCAGGACGACGATAGGTGATGAAGGGTACGATTAACTGACTTTTACACGAATTTAAAACAGAAAAACAATCTAATACAAACAATTTGTAGAGGAAGCAGCCACTCGTGGAAGTGATTGTGGAACTTTACAAATGAATGGCCATAGGAATTACAACAAAACAACATCCAAACGATCAGCGTTTAAAGCGGCTGGATTATTCATTCTAAAATAAAATGTTTGTTTTTAAGAATCACACTTCTGCTGTAGATAATGATGATAATGAAAAATTTCACACATTATGTTACAAATGAAGAGAGGTAGAAATCAGACGAAAATAGAAATCGAACACACCATTATTAAAAAACCTGGACTTTTAAAAAATGAAATGTTTGTTTATAAGACACACCTATCTGCTGTAGATATTGATGATGATGATTGCAAATTTCACCGATTGTTTTACAAATAAATGGAGGTAGGAATCAGACAAAAAGCAAATAGAATAGGTCAGTATTAAAAGCGCCTGGTGTAGAGAATGATGAGGATGATGGAAAAATTCACATATTTTTTGCAAATAAAAAATACATACATAGGATATATATATATATATATATATATATATATATATATATACATATATATATATATATATATATATATATATATATATATATATATAGTAAGTACTTAGCTCTTCCTATATATTAAACACTGCTGCGGTAAATACTGAGAATTTATGCATAAAATTATACTGTCGTGTATTAATTTAATGAGAATTGACACGCAGTAACGTCATTCTAATTATAATATGCACAGAAAATGTACTCGGTCTAAAATGTACACTGATAATAAATTACTCCATGCTAAACTCGCAGCATTATACGTTTTAATAGTAAGTATAGATGTGCAGTTAAGACGTAATCATGAAGGTCTCGTCTACATCTGGGTTAAAGTGCCAATGTAATGTGAACTCTTAGAACATGTCGATCAATTGACGTATTTTTGTTTATTGGCCGGTGATTGTTTAATGGGGAATACGTAGTTTACTTACACACTTCGTACATTATATTATGGATCGTGTTTTGGATATGAATTCCTGCAATATATTTTCTACATCTGTATTGATCAGGAATACACACTCTTTCATTTGAACAGATACTGATTAATGTAAATATCTAAAACGTGCAATGTATATTAGATTGTGAACGGTCATTTGTGCATCTGGAATAGATAAGCACAACATTTGTTTAAACCTGAATCTTATATTGTAAAAAATATAAACAAAAAACAAGCAAAATTCACATCAAATAATGATTCAAACGTGGGGTCGGAAAGACGATATTATCATCATACTTGGTAGGGAGTCTAGTTCAAATCCGATTCATATATAAGTTTGTCACAACGTGCTGCAAAGCAAGTCGTTTCTTGTTTAAAAAGCTATGTTAATTAAATGTGAATTCATACGCGGCGTAATTAGTTCAGAAACTGCATTCAGTCGGGAAACTTCACGGATAGGGCTACATTTCTCATATTTATCTGGTGTAGTTGCCGATTAAAATTAATTCCTTCGATTGTAGACGACTGTGAACAACATACGTTCTCATTTATATGTATATACGGATGATATAACTTGCATTTTTACATACGTATTAATTTATAAAGTTTTATTAATTAATGTATGATATAACTGTCGTGATCTATGTATATCAGTCAGTAAACGTTTATTTATCGAGATATAGTAAAAATATGTTTATCTCTAGTCGAGCAACTCCATGGATAATAGGATTAGTAGATAAGGGTCCACGTTTAATAGGGAGGAAAGCCATCGTTTTTGGCTACTATTAGGGCGGCAAAAATACAATGATTGATATCTACACTAGGTTTAAAACAAGTAATTAATGTGTACATGTTTCCGAAAATTTTATATGCCGCGGACTGTAAGAGCATGTGAGGGGGAGTCTCAGTAAAATACTCTCTTGCAAGCAGCGATTATACTTCCTTAATCTATTGTTAAATATATTGCAAGGAGTTTTAGATGGTTGTGTTGTATATTGTAATTATATTGGAGGAGACGTGTCATGTGTTCCCTAGTGGATGTGAGATATTGTTCTTTTAACAGACAGATAATAAACGTATAAATCGTATGTATGTTGGAGGACATACTATCGACGTGTAAACTGAAGCATGTTGTATCAGACATCACGCGGGATATTTTTACAATTCATATATAAGAAGATAATATATGCTTCATACCTTTTTTTAAGAGTTTTATCTTTCCGCTGCTCCGTGAGGAACCATGAAACGATCAGTATCATCCAATTGAGACATCTGTTCTTACATGTGAAACCATAAAACAACTCTTTATATTTTTATAATCTAAATTTATTACAGTTGTCTCAAATGGTTTTCACAGGATCTGCAGTTTGTTTCATTTTCTATTCTTACAGCCCGCTCCTAGCTGTCTGTCCACCCTTGTCTAGAGGTCTGTCTGCTTCGGCGTTCAATTCTCGATTCACTCAATCTCTCCAAAACCAACTACATCACGTGTTCTCTTACGTTACTTAATTAGTGTCTCAGACTAACCTAATGCCCACAACTAGTTATTTGTTTATTCAAAACTACAAAATAATGTTTACATCTATTTTCTATTTTCACATTCCTTTTGCGATTAACACGTCAATCATCTCTTCCCCAATTTAATTGTTTATTCTTCTAATCATAATAACTGATCCAGCGACCATCCGTCGCTCAAATCAATTAATAATAATAGCAATAACAATAATAATAATAATGTTTTGCACCTTGACCCCGCTTGTCACAGTTAACAGACACTACACTATGATCACACCCTACAAGGGCCATAACATTACAGTTGGGCAGGCACCTCCAGTAACTATATTACATACTAGTGATCTTATTGAAAAATATCTTACCCGTATGAGATTAAGCACGTAAAATAAATAGAACAGTTTAAAATTCTAGCTAAACTAACCAGCTACTCACGCATTTATAAAGACGGCCAGAAGGACGGTACATCTGTCTTTTTCTATATTTCTGTGTCTATTTTGATGTGAACCGTATCAATTTTTCCCCATCGCTTCTTATTCGATGTCTTTTACTGCTCACTTCTCTGCTCGCTGTTTACCTCTCTTTCCTTTGCTTATTACAACAAACGCTGTCCATCGATTATATATTCTATTTGTGACCCAATTGTATTTGCCACGAGTCAGGCAGTTGGCTTCTTGCCGTTCGATCGATATTTAATCAAGAACATAAACAGGCAGATTCGCAACACTTCCTTCAACGCATACTTGCATCATAACTAGCGCGCGGCCAACATACTATCGTAGATACGCTGTGAATAAGGAAAATGAAATAGACGTGAACTCATGGAAATATATAAATAGATCGCAGACGAACCTCTGACCCATGTAGTTAAAACAACTATTTTTATTTACTCTACGTGGATTATTTCGAAAGGTATTAAACGATGAATATTGTAATAAATTTCATATACGAATAATCAATCTTTAAACTATATTATATAATAACTCTTTAAACTATATTATTATTATAAATCTTTAAACTATATTATTATTATTGCGCATGAGACGGAATACCCAAATGATGTTATTATATTTAATATATTTTCCAAATAATCTTCATAGGTTTACAATGATCTCTGCATCTATGTAAATTACTTAGCTTATCACAAAAAAACATTCCTCCGTTCATTTTTTAACTGGCAACGGCGAACGGTTTAAAACTTGTTGGCAAACTCTCTTCTATGCTTCTAGTCTCCTACGGAGCCATCAAATGAAGTTTAGTACTTTCATCCCTATATCTCTCTATCCTTCCTAGCACTTAATTAACATTGTGTTCTATAAAAGCTAATATTTTGTTATATATACTATCACATAGTTTCTAAGAAGTTTAGCGTGTTTGAGTTGGGGAATGTTCTTTCCATCTCTTTCTTTTAATGGTGTCCCTTTTTTATTAGTTGTTTATTTGTGTCTACAATGGGTATCCTTTAGTTTCGTACCGAGAATTTTACTTAAGGTTTCAACTATTTAGTATCATTACATTTCACAAAACCTCTCCGACGCTATTTATTATTATTATTATTATTATTATTATTATTATTATTATTATTAATTTTTTTCATCTATATATATAAAAGCGAAAATGTATGTATGTATGTATGTATGTGTGTATGTTTGTGTCTCTGCTAAAAACTTCCGATAGACACAACAAAATTCACAAACTCGGTATCATATCGAAGCTAAAAAATATCGAAAAATTGGCCAAAAACGTTCATTTTTGCACCCTGAAATCGACAATTTTCGACAGGGGGGGGGATCAACAAAAACGGTTCTCTCGACCGGTTCTACGCATGCGTCAGATGGCGTCATGACTTGATTTAAAAAAAATAACTGAACAAATTGTGTGTACGTCGCGTTAGGTCATTTGATTAACGCGTTTGTTTATTATCTAAACGTTTTGGGTTCGAATCGTGGTGTGAGATGTCTTTTTTTTCGATTTTTTAAAATTTAAATTTTGAATCAGTGTTATTTAAGCCATTTTTCACGTAACGTTCGTTTTTCTGTTTTTTTTTATTTCGCTTATCCATCCCCGACCATACACCCAAAAACACCCGACCACCCATGATTTTTTAAATTTTAATATCAAAACAGGCTTTTTAAGCCATTTTTCACGTGTTCGTTTTTCTGTGTTCATCGTTCGTTTGCCTTACGTTAATTTTTTTGTGTTTTTCCCCGCTTAAGTGTTAACGTTGTTTTCTTTTTTTACTTCGCTTATAACAAACAAACCTACGTCGTTGTCTTCGTCGTCGTCGTTGTCGTCGTCATAACGTTCGACGACTTCCGGCCGCGCACCTGTCAGTTTGGTTCTTAAATAAATTCAAACATCTTTCACTAAGTCATTCTGGCTTGCCGATTTTATTTTCAAACTTCGCCTCAGGGCTTCCGGTTCGATCCTACCCCTCGGGTTCTTTTTTATTTAACACCACACACACCTACAAACACCCGGGCACGCCGGGTTCCCCCGCTAGTTCTTTCATAAATTTCAATTTAATTTACATAAATGTGTATTGTGTGTAAGAATATACGTATGTAAATTATTTAGCATAAAGTATTGTAAAATAATGTATTTTCGTAAGTTAAATTTAATAAATACTTCCGTATTAAAATTATGTACTCACTAAGACTTACTCTGCATTGATCATTAAACGATGCGGTTTCTGTGAGCGTAAATGACAACAAGCGACCATTGTGTGACTGTGCACTTTTAATTGACACGTCAATTTATGCTTCATTATAGTAACGGCTGCGTACCATTGATTTTTAACGAACAATGACCATTGATTTTTTTTTGTGATATCCGAATAGAAATATGCTAATAAGACTCCCAAGGCTCGCAATACATTCATTATCTTCTCGATATATATTTCGTTAGTTTTCCCTTTTCATTTCTCCCATTATACTTCACCTTAACATTTCTTTGGTTTGTATGAACTATGCCCGTGCCGTAACTGTTTTGTCGGAGCTGGTGTTTGTCTAAATTCATTGATGTTTCAGCTCTCTTGTACTCATGTAGTAGTGATATTTTTATATGTTTGTTTTCATTTTGCGACTGATCAACATTCGCGGTTATTTTCGCATTCTAGAATGTGCTTTTAAAATTACAGTAGGTTTCACAAAACCGTAGGTTGTATAGTCACACATATTTCTTTGGTTCTAATTTCTAACATTTTTTTAAATTTTCTCGGAGACAGTTCCTTTGTTCTTCCACGAGTATTCGCATTGTATGTGATATGTTCAAGTTTTATATCCATTCTGCATTCTCTGCTATGATTTTTCACACAGGAATCACCATTCATTAACGCCGGAGGCTACACGAGGATAAGAGTTTATGGGTATACATTAGTCAATGTGATTATGGCATAGTAAACATAAGTAGTGGAAAGTTTGTTAATTAGATTACTTAGGTGGACGGTTGATCAAGAACTTGTTTACATTGGACTTGAAGACAATCAGATTGTAGTCAGCTGGTAAGCAGGCAATCGGAAAACAGTACCACGGGCTTGCACTTCTAAGAAAGAAGGTTTGTTCAGTTACATCTATTTTATGTTTTTTTTTGTCTCTTCCCAACTCCCCAAACTCCACTTGTGAATTTCGGGGACATTGAAGTCTGTGATTTGACATCTTTTTCTTCTTGGATTCTATTATAAAACCTGGTTTCTTAATCTGGACAAGTTTATATTTTTTCACCTTTGATATTGTTTATTAATATTTTGTGCAGCTCTTAGTAACAATCTTTTTGCGGGTCTTTGTGTCATTTTCATGTAAATGTCCATATATTTTCGTTAGCAACGAATCGAATCATTTTTATTCATCATTTGTAACAGTTTCTCTCCTCTCCTCTTTATTACTAATTTTCCATTCTCGTTGCTCCATGTCCTATTCATTTAAATAGGTAATCTTGCTGACATGATAATCATTTCTGTGTTCGGGTTTATATATATTTTCCTCCTCTGTTAGTTTGTGTTATACACTAGACTCCTTTCGTTTATGTTAACAGATTAAAACAATAGCGTCTAAATTCTGTGCACTGTGTTCTTAATTGCTTTTCTAGTCTATTTTCTCAGTTTATGAATAGATAATATCATTAGTAAATTTGCTTTATTGGAGTGTATATCTAATACAAAACTTTCCATTTAATTTAAATGGATAATAAAAGTTTATATGTACTATTCCCCGAGAAAAGAAAGATAATGAAAATTACTTCTGCGTGCATCTTAATGCATTGAAAAAACATTAAAATTAAAATTACACGCGTATTCGAAAAACTTAAACCATATCTATTAAACAATACTTGAAGGGCATTTCTCAATTTTCTGGTATTTCCGACAGCAAGAAAAAAGATAGAAAATAATATCTCGTTATTATTAGTGATATATATGACATACGCTTCCTCATTAATTTCCAAACAGAATCGTATCAAGCATGTGAAAAACAGAATATGAAAACGAAATAGACAGTGATGTCCACAGTGATGTCCACATTTGATGTCCACATTTGAAATATATCGAGTAAATAAAGATATGTAATAAGATAAACAGGTTTGATGATTAGATACGAGCGTACATACGATCGGTCCGACAATAACTTTTTAGCTGTCAGACATAGGTATAGTTTCGCCCAGTCGCAAGAGTCACACGCTCCAAGGTGCCTCTATTCTCTAAGAAGTAATTAGCATATTTATTTGCTTAAGGCAAAAATATTGAGAACAACATGATAATTTGAGGCATTTTTCAAGGCCAAGATTGCATTCGCCTTAATGGATTCTTAAAAGTCAAAATAATTTTGCTTATAACCTCATGCAGAATAAAGCCGTTTTTTGTTTTGTTTTACGAATTTCTCGAAAACATATATATTGGAGTATTTCAGAAAATTTCCGCTTTAAAACAATGAGATGGTAAAATGTTAAAACATGGTTAGGGTCATTGGAAAAGTTGGATATAAAGTACAATACTTAATCTTTGTCTTATTTATAAAGTAACTATGTTATACGGGGTTTTAAATTAAAAAAAAAAAAAATTTATTTTCGATGATATCTGTCAGAAATTTTGAGACAATCTGACTAATACATTGGGAAATTCTTTTAAAAATATGCAACATTCAAACAATCTTTATTTATGAAATATAATGTCTTTTCAATGTTGCCCATATTTAACTTCGCATATCTGTACAATTTCCAACATTTCATTCATGACAAATTGCAAAATCGCTGGATTGCTATTTAACTCCGTTAGTTCGTATCGCGAACTGGCAAACATTGGAAAGTCATACTCCAAAAAGCAAACATTAGTTACGAAGCAAGGGAGTTACATCACAATCCAGGGTTTCTGCAATCTGACATGTTTCGGAAAAAGCATAAATAGTTTGAGCTGGAAATTGGAAACATTTCAAAACATTATTTTTAATAAATTAAGATGGTTTGAATTTTACCTGTAGTAAAATATATTTAGCTAATGACTTAGTAAGATTGTGTTAAATAACAAAGACATATCCTCAGAAATAAAAAATCTATTAAAGTTCAATACGCTTCAGTGACTTTTTGGACAATCCGTAGAATGATTTCCCGTTGTAAGTTTGTCTTTAGTTTTGTAGACTATCATCTTTCTTTCTGTTAGTAAGGCAAACAAAAATTGGATAACGTGTACTTTATTTTATATAAATTACTGTAAGATACCAATACCAAGAGGGGTGTGTTTTTGGAATAATTTTAGTGCGCTGGATTTTGAAACTTTATCTGATATTTTGTCTTACCTCATGCTTAAGAGTTTAAAATATAAGCTGTACGCGTGACACACAAAATTACACACACGCTATCGTATTAATATGTAGATAATTCGTTAGGAGGAACTATTAAAATTAACGGCAGGAGGTACTATCATAAAGTGATTAACGAATGCGTTTTGAAACCTTGATGTGACAAGTTCGAATCCAGTCCTTCCACAAAAACACTTTCACTAAAACATAGTTTTGTCTAACCGCCGTGAAAGAAGGATAATAAAATCAAAGTACAATTCACCTCTGAATAAACTGTTCAATGAAAACGAAAGAAAAGCATTGAAAAATATCAAAGAATTGTTGCATAGTTTGCAATAGAAAGAATTCGTCACAAGACTCCATCAATGATTGCGTGAGTTAAACACATATGTATGGAAAACAAAAGTAAAGCAAACAATAGCAAAACACACACACACACACACACACACACACAGGCACACAATCGCTAAAGCAAGCAACGAATCTGAAAACAACACAAATAAATGAAATGCTCTTAATTATGTTCACATTTATATAGTGGACAGCTATTAATTATTTTACCGCTCGAGGAGAGAAAATTAAGCCTGTCACGAAGGTAATAAACGTTTCTCATCATACCGTGGTAAAAGTTCGAGGATTACGTTGAGAAAACAAGTCTCAGTGTGTATACACAAACGCTAAAACACAGACAAATACACACAAACACACTCGTATGTATTGATTATTTTTATTTTATCCCCATAAATAAAATTTGGATAAATATTTGAAGTATTTAATTTGATGGAGCTCAATACGAAAGGAGGGCACAGTAATACGTTTTAGAAATATGTATATATATATATATATATATATATATATATATATATATATATATATATATATAAGTTTATAGCGGCCTAATAAGCGGTGCAACACTATATAGATTTTTTGTGTCATCCAAGTAGATTCAATCAGTGTTCTTTATTCATCCTGATTTATCTGTTATAAGCTGCTGCAACTCTAGAAATATTCTCATATATTCTCTGTTTATACTAAAATCAGACTATTTAAAAGCCAGAAAACTAAAGGTGATAGATCAAAACCATTTATTAATTTGAATTCAGCACAACAAAATTAGCTAGAAACAACTATCCCCATTCTTGTCTCAGTTTAAGAATTTTTTTAATAAACCTGTGTTATTAAACCGGAAAAATCACATGGAACCTCAATACATACCCGACATTTTGTTACTCGATCGTTTCGATGGTACCTTTTACCAGCCATAAAAATATATTAACCTCGTTCATGTTTACCAATATCTGATTTAATTTGAAATACAAAAGTATATAATTGGCGATTTCTATGATACTTTCATACACGCAAACATTTTTTCTCCTATATTCGTCTTGATTGATGCGAGGATTTTCTAAACCTCTATGTAACTTCCATAACTTTTTTGTTTAATTTATATTATGCATATATATATATATATATATATATATATATATATATGAACAAACAGTTAATAAAATATGTTAAAAACACTTTGAAATGAGTTAAAAACATATTTAATCTGAAAAGGAAACACTAGATAAATGGATAGTCCTTAATCCGCGAAGTTTCGAAGAAATACTCTCCTTCTCATCAGAGGGTAGGAATTAGCAAAATGCGGGATCGGATTTTGCATGCAGAAGTATTTGATGAAACAACAAGTAAGTCAAAGATCTTACTTGAAACCAAAATAAGTTAAGCAGAGGGAATATGATAAAGAAAAAGGTGATTACACATGAATGGATAGTCTGGTGGAAGATAAAAAAATCCAGTGACGGTAAAATCCAAATGTAAAACTTCAAGAAAGTTAAAAGAATTTCCATTTGTACAAGTAAAATCCAAAGACATCCCGTAATTGGAATAAGATGGTCCATAATAATCCAAAGGCAAACATGTGTACAAGGAAAAAATAATATTAATAAAAGAAAAAATAAGACGTGCTTTTCACTCTACTTCCGAGGCATAACTATATATATATATATATATATATATATATATATATATATATGCATGTGTAGATAGTTGTTTTTGCTATAAAAATAATTCTAAAAACATTCATCTTTCGAAAAGAATCAATGTAATTTATTGTAATTACCTGGTTAAACAATTGGAATTCTCTAGAAATTGCACGGTGCTTTTTATTTTTTTCTTTATAGTTTTGCGGAATTATTTGTTATGTTTATAATAATAATAATAACAATTATTATTATTATTATTATTATTATTATTATTATTATTATTATTGTTGCTGTTATAATGAAATTTATTAATTCTTTATTGTAACCGTTTTTTTTAACCGTTAAAATCGGTGCCCACAAAGGTTATTTATTACGAATAATGCTAATGCTATTTTTTAATTTACCTTTAAATTGCATTATGTTACCTGCAAATACATCTGAAAATTATTCAAGAATGTGTAAACTTTCTGCAATCTATGCGCTTTAATTTGTGCGAATGTTAACAATCTACGAGAGAACACCTGTACAACGTTGGTTTCTTGTTCTATTTTAGGGCCATTTTAATCACCCGTTATACGAACGCTTGAAATATTATTAGCTTTTAATAAACTGGACATTTTGTCTTAATTCTGAAAGTGTTGTGTTTGCGAAAAGTGAAAAAGTAGAAAAGTGGCTTCTAATCGGTCAGGTGTCGTTCGTACGCAATGCGTTGGCAATGCTGATCAAGACCGAGATTACCTACGGTTTCTCGGACGCACCTATAGATAAAAAAAAATGTATCCTGCAACGAATCTTTTATCAACGTTTAGTTTACCACATGTCCCATTTCTGTTGCTTTAAGCAACAAAAAAAAACATATTACATCGTTTTTCTACTTTTTATATTCAATATTCTTCAGACGTAAAGTAAATCGAGCCTAAGGCAAAGTTTTGCTTCATTTGGTTTCAGACTATTTCTACTGTTGTATAGCACGAAAGTTTCCTTCTAAGTGTAAGGATTTTTTGCATTTCGGCACGGATATATTTTTATCAGGTAAATGCTTTCCTATCTGCATTGCCTCATTTATATATATACATATATATATATATATATATATATATATATATATATATATATATATATATATATATATTGATATAAATGAGGCATTTACATATATATATATATATATATATATATATTGATATAAATGAGGCATTTACATATATATATATATATATATATTTATATATATTGATATAAATGAGGCATTTACATATATATATGTATATATATATACATACATATATATATATATGTAGAAGAGAGAATGAGTAATAGAGAAATGGTAGATGCAGAACCATATACTAATAAATAAAAATTGTTTAAAAAGTAGGCTCTTAAATTTTAACAAAATAAGTAAAACGTCTAGGCTACAAAGTCGCATAAAATACTAATAAAACGAGCAGATTGTTATAATCGGAAATTTATTTGTTAATATAGTCATCGCCATTCTAAATGATTTTTTGTCAGTTATAAATAATACATCGATCGTAAAGTTCCGGAGCACGCTTTGTTACCAGATCTCTGTCGCCATTCAGAAATCGACGAACCAACAGTCCCAGCTTATCAAATGTTCAATGGGCGCCGATGAATGTTTATAGAGTTTGTCTTTCTAGCGCGGACCAATTCAATAAGTTATATATGATTCTAACGCACTTTCATGACAATAGTTGATTTCTTAGAGTCTCACACCGTCAATATATGCAACAGAGAGATAAAAAAAATATTCAGTCATTAACGGATAAGTTCACTCATCCAAATAATTAAATGTGGTATCCCCTCTAATATATCAAAAATAGGAGCCATTACCTTTGGAACGTCACTCGTCAATATAACAAAATAAATAACGAAACTAGAAAGGGAGAGCGGGACGAATATTTCGAATTCTTAAACTGGTGCCGCTAAAGAGTAATTTTAATTCATTCCAGTCTGCTTTCCTCATGTAGAAAGAATAACAGAAAACAATACACCTGCGTACTTTTTTTTTTCAATAAGGATGCATGATCTATATTATTATTATTAGTAAATTCGTTACCACCTTCATTTTGAAAATGAGTCACACAAATTTCCGATGAGGCTCCTTTTTCTACATCTTGTTGAACTCTGATATATTTCTGTCGAATTAAGGAATTTATATGGAATTTTCAACAGAATGTGTATAAAGCAAAGAACATCTGAACGTGCAGATATAAGTTCTAAGTAATAATTGGTTCTAAATGACCGTCAATTTACATTTTCTGTTTTAAATTATTGGGCGATACTAATAATACTATGACGACCATCTGACGTTTTTTAGCTGATAAGAGTTGTTTAAAACGAAAAGAAGCTGCAAACGTAAATTAAAAAAAAAACTTCTATTTAAATTGTAAACAGTTTTCTATTGTCAAGAGAATTGTTATCGAAATTTACTAAAAGCATCTGCAGAAGATCAGAAGTTTAATGTGATAGGTGTAATATCCAAATAAAGATAGTACTTTTAAAAATTCAATTAATACTAGAAAATTTGACAATTTTAAATATTTATGACACATTGGGTAAAGGTTAGCTGTACATTTCATACCTGATTTTTCGTTTTCTAACTGCACTTTCTTTTAATATTAAAGCATATAAATATAACTTACGATGTATTACATTTTTTAATATTAAAGCATACGAATATAACTTACTATGTATTACATGTTTTAATATTAAAGCATACGAATATATCTTACTATGTATTTCATGTTTTAATATTAAAGCATACGAATATAACTTACGATGTATTACATGTTTTTAATATTAAACCATACGAATATAACTTACTATGTATTACATTTTTTTAATATTAAAGCATACGAATATAAATCATGATCTATTACATTTGTTTAATATTAACGCATACGAATATAACTTACGATGTATTACATTTTTTAATATTAAAGCATACGAATATAACTTATGATCTATTACATTTGTGTAATATTAACGCATACGAATATAACTTACAACGTATTACATTTTTTAATATTAAAGCATACGAATATAACTTACGATGTATTACATTTTTAATATTAACGCATACGAATATAACTTACTATGTATTACATTTTTTAATATTAAAGCATACGAATATAACTTACAATGTATTACATTTTTTTAATATTAAAGCATACGAATATAACTTACAATGTATTACATTTTTTAATATTAAAGCATACGAATATAATTTACTATGTATTACATTTTTAAATATTAAAGCATACGAATATAATTTACTATGTATTACATTTTTTAATATTAACGCATACGAATATAACTTACAATGTATTACATTTTTTAATATTAAAGCATACGAATATAACTTACAATGTATTACATTTTTTAATATTAAAGCATACGAATATAATTTACTATGTATTACGTTATTTAATATTAAAGCATACGAATATAAATTAATATGTATTACATGTTTTTAATATTAAAGGATACGAATATAAATTACGATGTATTACATTTATTTAATATTAAAGCATACGAATATAACTTACTATGTATTACATTTTTTAATATTAAAGCATACGAATATAACTTACTATGTATTACATTTTTAAATATAAAAACCATACGAATATAACGTACGATCTATTACATTTTTTTAATATTAAAGCATACGAATATAACTTACGATGTATTACATTTGTTTTATATAAAAGCATACGAATATAACTTACTATGTATTGCATTTGTTTAATATTAAATCACACGAATATAAATTACGATGTATTACATTTTTTAATATTAAAGCATACGAATATAACTTACTATGTATTACATTTTTAAATATAAAAACCATACGAATATAACTTACGATCTATTACATTTTTTTAATATTAAAGCATACGAATATAACTTACGATGTATTACATTTGTTTTATATAAAAGCATACGAATATAACTTACTATGTATTGCATTTGTTTAATATTAAAGCACACGAATATAAATTACAATGTATTACATTTTTTAATATTAAAGCATACGAATATAAATTACGATACATTACATTTTTTAATATCAAAGCATACAAATATAAATTTCGATGTATTACATTTGTTTTATATAAAAGCATACGAATATAACTTACGATGTATTAAATTTTAAATATTAAAGCATACGAATATAACTTACGATGTATTACATTTTTTATATTAAAGCATACGAATATAACTTACTATTTCAAAAAGAAATAATGACAGTTTCTTCATGAGAATATATAAGGCTGTATTTTTTATTAAAAAAAAATATTCTTGGATAGAGATACAGGGAAGGGCAGAGTTAGAAAGAATATATATATATATATATATATATATATATATATATATATATATATATATATATATATATATATATATATATACAATGACTCTGTCAATTTTAGTCTACATACTCGAAATGGGATATACCGTGTACTGGGGTTTGGGAAAATCTTTGTGATCAGTTTTCGGCCAAAAATGTTGCTGTGAAGCGGTAAAACTTCAAGGAATTGATCTTTGAGAACTCTACCAAACTCCTCCGGCAATTTTTGGTATAAACACTTGAACTTTTAATATAGGTTCCTTGGACATGGATCTAACTTAATAACTGGACTTGAGCCAAAAAAAAATAAATTTTAAGAGGATCAAATTTAAAAAAAATATTAAACGTTTTTTGTAGTTTTCTTTTGCTCAGCATACACCTCCAAACACCCGGTTAACGCCGGGCCTCTATGCTAGTATATATATATATATATATATATATATATATATATATATATATATATATATAAAATAAAAAATATAACACGGAAATTACATAATTGTCGATGCAATAATTCATTTCAATCTTATGGTATTTTCAAGCATCTAAACTAAACAATTACATTTTTGATACTGAAATAAAGAAAGAAAAAGAATCGGGCCCCGATCGTCAAAAAACCAGAGGGGGTGGTAGTAGCAATCCACTTGATACATTTTATAAAGAGGGTGGGATTTAAGTTAGTAGGGGAGGGATTATTTTAAAAAAAAACAACAAGAGCATTATGACACTTAACGAATATCCGGTAACCCGACGCAACAACATACACACATACACACCCACACACAGGCACGCACACATACACACACACACACACACACCTAAATATGCACTTTCTTACCCGTAAATTACTTGACACGCGTTTACTAACCTAGGAAGAAGAGGGAGAAATATACGGATATATAGAGAAGGAAATAAACTGACAATCGGCTGCGCGTAAGGGAAAGAGAAGAATAAAGAAAAAAGAAGGAAGAGACTGACCATCCGCTGGCTGTCATATGGTTTGATTTAGTCAAGACTCTCAGAAAAAGAGATGGGAAGGGATAGAAAATGAAGATTATACGCGCGTTATGGAGTTAATTGAGTCATGGAAAATAAGTCTATTAAAAGATATATAAAAAAAGTTATATACAAATTTTTAAACTATCTGTATGTTTTCATGTTAAAATTAGTTGGCAATAAATATTATCTCATAATACGTTTAAATTTTCTATATTGTATTTGTAATATATTACTATGAATTAAAAAAATTGATTCTTATGTAGTTGATATTTTATGTGTTTTTATGTAATTAATTTTATTGGTGATTATAGCGGTCGTTGTTATTTTGCTCACTAATATGTCACTTCATAATTGATTACGATGCAGAAAATTGCATTATTAGTCGCCCCCCCCAATTCCATAGGACGCATTTAGTTTCGGTTAATATATACTTTTATTCATTCCGTACACAAAAAGTACTGTCATGCACGCATAAATAAATAAATAAATGAAATAGTTATTATTTTAAAGTTTTGTGTTAATTTGTATTAAATCTAATAATGTCTAGTGGTAGTATTTGATCTTTTTGACTTATATCAGTTTAATAACTAATGTATTGTCTGCAGAAAAACATTTTTTCTTAATGCTATCTCATTTATTTATAATTAATTTGGATAAACAGGTACTTCGGAATAAGTACACCCAACTTAAATTTCGGACAACAATATCAAGAATAACTCTATTGTATATTTTTTTTATTTGCTTCAAAAATTTCTTTGTTAGCCGAAAGTTTATTAATCCCTCCCCTACTAACTTAATTCCCACCCTCTCTATAAAATGTATTAAGTGGATTGCTACTACCACCCCCTCTGGTTTTTTGAGGATCGGGGCCCAATTCTTTTTCTTTCTTTATTTCAGTATCAAAAATGTAATTGTCTAGTTAAGATTCTTAAAAATACCATAAGGTTGAAATGAATTATTGCATCGACAATTATGTGATTTCCGTGTTATATCTTTATTTTATGTCATTGCTCTGTTTACCACATTGAGCTCTCATACCCGGATTTCCTCCTGGAATTATTCCATTATAACACTATATATATATATATATATATATATATATATATATATATATATATATATATATATATATATACATTATGTTTACTGTAATTATTAATTTTAAATTCGCCCGGCGAACAACGAAAGCTTTCGGATTATGCAGAGCGTATAGGACTCATCACCTAAATCGACCATGAAAACAACCTAACCCAATCAATTCCTTACTTTAAATATTTTTCCATAGAAACCGTCAACCTATAAGGACTTCATTATTACAACGACCAAAAAAAATCAATACCCCCTTATTTAATAACTTTTACTATTTTTGATTTTCAAATTTCTGTTTTCATAATAGATTTTCTTTATACTATGTCAACCTCCTTATTTTCTGTAGCTGTTTTTGAACCCAGTCAACGACTGGTACTTATGCTAGTATATATATATATATATATATATATATATATATATATATATATATATATATATGTATATATATATATATATGTATATATGTATATATATATATATATGTATATATATATATATATATATATATATATATATATATATATATATGACGCATTTCTCTACAAATCGCTGGTTCGGCATTTAGTTCTATATAAGTAAAACATCTATATTTCTGTAGAAGTGCCCGTATGTGTGTGTGTGTGAATTTCTCTACCAAATTACTCTGTAAATTATCAGTCTACAAACTCGAGAGTTGACATAAGAGGCATTGAGATTTGAGAAAATAGTTTTAATCGTTTTCGGTCAAATATTTCGCTGTCCAGGTGGGGTCAATTTTCAACGATTCGACTTCTAGAAAATGTTACCACGCTCGTTCGTCAATTTTGTGGTCGAAAGATATGTAATCTTAAGTGCAGGTTCCTTTAAAATGATCACACATTTTAACTTGAGTTGAGCCACATAGAATAAACGTTTGAACTTAAATTTAAAAGTAATGTACCTCTCAACCAATTATCTGTCTCAATATTTTAAATGTTACATAAAGTATCTTCTGATTTAGTGCAAGTTTTACCTGAGGTTTTTGTTGAAAATATGGCTTTCTTGCGGTCATTATTCAAAAGATTTGATCTCTGCGGTCTCTAACACAATATTAAACCAATTTTGAGTCTACACATTTGAAATGTTACATAAACGGTCTTCTAGACATGCAGCAAGCTTTCAGTCTGTTTGTTGGCGAAGATCGAGCTACAAGAATACTTAGAGGTAAGGGTCGACCGTTGCAAAAGTTATCGAACTCCTCTGCCAATTTCGTGTCTAAACACTTAAAATTTTAGATGTAGATGACCTTGACATGATACAACTATTTAATAAACACACACACACACACACACACACACACACATATATATATATATATATATATATATATATATATATATATATATATATATATACGCGTATGCACATAAAGTTATGAATAATACATACAACCCGAGCAAAGCTGGGCTCAACTGCTAGTCAATTATAAGTTAAAAAAATGCAATATATATATATATATATATATATATATATATATATATATATATATATATATATATATATATATATATATATATATACTAGCATGGATGCCCGGCGTTGCCCGGGTGTTTAGAGGTGTACGCTTAGCAAAAAACAAAAAAAAACAAAAATAGGTTAATTTTCATGAATTTTCCCCCCATTATAACCCATCAAAATTTATTGCTTTGTGCTCAAATCGTGTTATTAAGTTAGATCCATGCTCAAGGAACTTATATCTAAAATTTCAAGTGTTTACACCCCAAATTGTCGGAGATGTTTAGTAGAGTTCTCAAAGGTCAACTCGTTGAACTTTGACCCCTGATCAGCCAAATTTCTGGTTGAAAATCGATCTCTAGATTTTCCCAAATCTCAGTACACTTTATATAAAAGTTCGAGTCTGTAGACTAAAAATTAACATTTATTGCGAAGCAAAATGTACACAGACACACATATACATAGACACACCCACAAACACGTTCACTTTGATAGATACTTGCATGGGTGCCCAGCGTAGCCCGGTTGTTTGGAAATATATGCTGAGGATTAAAAAAAAGCGGTCAAATTTATTTAATTTGACCCCCATTTTTACCCCTTAATATTTATTGCTTCGGGCTTAAATCATGCTAGTAAGTAAGATCCATATCCAAGGAACCTATATCTAAAATTTCAAGTGTTTAGACCCAAAATTGTCGGAGGAATTTGGTAGAGTTCTAAACGATCAAATCGTTCAACTTTTTCCGCTTAACAGCGAAATTTCTTGCCGACACCCGATCACATCGATTTTCCCAAATATCAGTACCCTGTATAGCAAATTTCGAGTCTGTAGACTAAAAATTGGTAGATTTATTGCGTAGGGAAATGTACAAAGACACACACACAGACACACACACACAGACACGCTCACTTTTATATATATATATATATATAGAGAGACACACACACCCACCCACACACACACACACACACACACACACACACACACACATATATATATATATATATATATATATATATATATATATATATATATATATATATATATAAATAGAGAGCGATGGAGAGGGAAGATGAAAAGAAATAGGAGTAAATAGAAGGAATAAATACAGGGTAAAAGTATCTAATGAATAAGTATAATTTCATGTGCATAATCGAAATTATCATCATCAGAGAACCTGGATATTGTACGATTATTTTACAGGGAGACCATGTATTTCATTAGCTAGGATATATCTATCGACTCATTTACAAAGAGATAGATAGAGAGAGATGGGGGTTGGACTGAAACCAAAATACCGATCTATATTGTGTCAACACATTTTCTCATTCTGCAATTGGAGAAAGTTTTTCTCCATGAACACGAGATCGCTTTTTACGATGGTATAATATCCCTATTTATCTATGGAATGAAATTTTGGGAGATGTCAATAAATATACTGATTTATTCAAATCATTTCCCACACGTAATCAACTCTTGCTTCTATACGCACACACACATATATTTATATATATATATATATATATATATATATATATATATATATATATATATAGTGTCACCCTTTAAGTACGGGCTGAATTTATGATTTGAGATTGTTTTCGGACAATTCATGATCCACCCATTTCCCTAAGTTTAGGAACATTTCCAAGTTGTTGATGATGGCGAACATTTCCAAGTTGATGAAGATGACGTTCCATGATTTGAACTAAGTATTAATTGTCCATTCCTCAACTGGGAAACAAAAATTTTCTTCAATAGCTCCTTCAAGAAGCTTACCATCAAACTAAACTGGACGTCCGGTTCGATCTTCATCTTCAAGATTTAACCCTCCCCTTTGGGATTCGCAAAGAATCTTCTGCAAGATCTTTCATTCGCACGTTACTTTCGATAAACTGGGTTAATATTTCTAACCGATTCTGCTGCTGAGTTTCCTTTCTTTAACTCATAAAGCATTATATGCCTCAAATGAGTCGTAGGCACTTCCATGTTTAATTTTATCGTTCTGTAAATAAAACTGCCTTTAATCGGTGAAAATGCATATAAACAAAAAAAATGTGTAAAAAATTACACAATGTACACACGAATTTTTACGTTTCCTTCAATTAAAAAAAAAGTTAATATTCGGACAGAATATATGGGATGAGCTTATAGATATGTTCTTTGTGTAAACATATCGAACTTACGTATGTCGGACGATGTCAAAACGTCGTTAATTCATGACTCGCACAGCAGCCGTCGATTAGCGTAATGGTTACGAATCCTGACTTTCGTACAGGCGGTCTGGTTTCAATCCGGGCTTGCGGTAGTTGCATGTCTAGCCGCACTGATGAGCTGTGAAACAGCGAAACAGTACTGTATGTGGATGACATTATATATATATATATATATATATATATATATATCCTGAACTATTTGAGAAAGCAGTAAACTTAGTCGAAAACTAGAAATAGAGATCATTAAACTTGCAAGGAATCCCTAACTAGAACGAATTATGGACAAGTAATGAGAGAAAGAACCAATGTGTTAGAACAATGAGTGCATCTGTCTCTGTGCAGGTGACCGAATTGTCAGGGCTATAATTATTGAGGTAGAGATAATAAAAAGATACCGCATTAAAATGGTTGCGTCTATAGGGACGATGCCCTTTTCCTAGTTAACTAAGGCAATAGGATTACAAAAAAAATGAGGAAACGCATCGTAATATATTTAACCAAATTTAGAAATAACAATAGATAGTAAATTTCAGAGTGTTGAATCCTTAAACATATCTCATCGTCTTAATGATTACACGGCAGAATCATACCACAAACGGAGACAAACATTATTATGTACATTCGTTATAATTCCGACCATCCTAAATGCATGAAAAATTCGATCTACTTTAGTATATCTAAAAGAATATCCGGCTATCCCAAAATGAATAGGATCAATAAAAAATTAATGGGGCGAATCACACAGCTTGATACCGTTTATAACAGAATGCAAATATGTTCGCATACGTACGTATAAAGCCTGTATTTGTTCACTAATTCTGACAAGATATCCTGGAAAACTTTTTTTTTTAATCTGAAGTTTAAAATTGTCCGGTTGATGTCGAAACAATTGTAACATTCGAAACAATACTAACAGGGTGTTGTTTTTTTTCGTTTTTGCAAGTATACATACATGCTCGATTTCAGAAATGTTAATTATGTCACTTTACCTGGTTTAGGTTGTATAGCTATATGTACATAGCCACTGATTAATAGATTTTAATATTTTAAACCTTTGGGAAAATGTGTCTCATATATATATATATATATATATATATATATATATATATATATATATATATATATATATATATATACATATATATAAATATATATAATATTTTTAAAGGGAAATAGACATGTAGTCTAACAAGCAGATTTTTTTTTAATTTAATAGTAAATATATTAATACTTTTAAAAGAAAGAAGCGCCCATTGTACTGTATATATATATATATATATATATATATATATATATATATATATATATATATATATATATATATATATATATATATATATATATATATATATATATATATATATAAACTCAATAGGTGTAGTTATTCTGGAGCTATATTAATGTTAGTAAAATGATTCATTACTGTGAATTAAAAATCAGTTTCCAAATGGAAAAAAACAAACAAAATCAACTCGATTTTACGATGGGTGTTCTCCCTTTTGAAACTGATTTTTAATTCACAATTATGAATCGTTTTACTCAATATATATATATATATATATATATATATATATATATATATATATATATATATATATATATACGTACGCTTGTGAATGCACCTATTTGCATGTGTACGTAACAGCTGAAACTCAATTCTATATGTAAAAAATATCCGTCAAAGACACTTTCTATAAATAAGGTTACCTATATATAATTACGTACTTCTAAATATTTACGCGCGCATATCAATTGTTTATGTGTTCCCGAGTAGCGGAATGATAGTGTTTTGATGCTGTATCCAATAGAATACCCTGCTGACCGCTGGCTTTATCTGCTCAGTAAAATCTGGAGTAAAACCTTTGCTGAAATCGCGCAAAGATGGCGGAAGATATGTGAAATACACCAAAATCTCGTAAAATATATTTCGCCTGTCAACGATACGGCGTTTTTATCGCTGCAAATAATGGAGACTAAGATACTTGATAAAAAAGTGCCGTGTTTTTGTTTGTTTATTTGATTTTAGAGCAAGGTAAAAAGCTATAAAACCTCCGGGCTGTCCGCGAATGATAAAATATATATACAATTACTAATAGTGTTTTTATTCTGAAAATACACGAATAGATATATTTAAAAAAATGATAAGTTATACGTTAAGGTATACATTGACATAAAAAAAAACTTGGAAATACATTCATGTAACCATTTATATTTTTTTGACATTTTTGTGTTTAATAATTTTCTGTATAAGTACAGCTGTTAATAATAAATATTACGCTCTATCAGTGCTTACAACTAAACAAAACATTCATGAGTAATCTTTGTTTTCCTGAACATCTTCCTTTGCATAACAGAACACAGTCAGGCTGTTTTCCAGCTTTCAATATCAAATACCATTTATGAATCTAATGTAAATAAGTTTTTTATTAAATCGTCCTCATAAATAACCAAACAATATTAAAGAAAGTACATTACTGATCATAAAAGTGTTGCCTCACACTACACCTAGTACTCCTTAGTTCTTGCCTTTGAGTGCAGTTGTGCCCCTAGCTATGTGTTGACCACTAATCCAAAATGAAATATAAATAACTATCAAATGAATGTGCTTATACATCCGTAACGTTTGTGCCTCATATCTAATCGATGCGTATTTTGATTGCTTCCGCGCTGGAAACAATGACCCAACGCGGCCGTAGGGGAGATTGACCTTACTACACGAGTTTGATGTGTAATTCAAATCTCGTCGACAGCTGAATACTTGATGCTCCGCCAGGGTTATCGAGTGTATTGTCATCACTAGATTGTCCTATCTACCTCGAGAGAAGGATAGACCGTACCAGTTTTTCAACCTGATATTTAACCTCGCGGTACATACAGCGCCCCGTCTTCCCAAATAGTTACCCATTTGATAGTTGCTAGATTCAACGTTGTTTAACTCCGGTGATTTGGCAAGAACCGGTGTTTCAAAGTGCTTGTGTCGTATGCTGGAAACAAAGAAATAGTGTTATTCCTGAATATGCTAATCTCAACTAATTAATCGATGCAAACGTATTCGATATAAGCGTGGTCCGATTTAGGGAATGAATGTAATCACTTTTCGTAAATCTGTGTATATGCATTAATATCTTCGACATAATTTTTCTAATTTACTATTAAGCAATTATAAAATGACATAAAATACGCCTCTAATAAAAATATGATAATTACATATATGTAAGACGTTAAAATGTCCTTACAATAACTAATAAATTGAACCCCTGAGAACCGAAATGAATTTGAAAACATTGAAGCTGTGGAGAGAATGTTGGTTCCTGACTCTTGAACACCGCTTGAAAAGAATCACCTAGGCGTAATAAATTGTTTATTTGAAATAAATGTTATTATTTTTGTCAAGATATTCTGTATTATATATATATATGTGTGTGGGGGTGTGTGGGGGTGCTGTACAGAACACTCGCGTTGATACACTTGTTCTCGTTACATTTGCTAAGTTAAGCATAGGTGTGCCTGGTTAGTACCAGATGGTTGACCATGTCGATATTCTATCCACTGTATGTGTGCTGCAGTTATCCGAGATTTGTTTTCAATCGTTCTGTACATAGACTTTATTTACCGCTGGTATTTACAAATGTCCACTCAGAAGAGGTGTTGTTGCTGATTGCGGACCTCCTGCCTCAAAAAAATCACGCGCAGGCACACCTTCTAGAGAATCCATAATCAGTTATGGACTGAAGGAGCATATATATATATATATATATATATATATATATATATATATATATATATATATATATATATACATATATATATATATATATATATAATTTTAAGAATATAATTATCCAGTGACATGTGGTTCATCGTCATCAGAGTGGATGAATCTAGCGAGGTTCTTATCTGATTATGTTTTTATGTATATTTTAATCTACAGAATTAAACTTTAATCCTTACACACACACACATATATGTATATATATATATATATATATATATATATATATATATATATATATATATATATATAGAGAGAGAGAGAGAGAGAGAGAGAGAGAGAGATGTAGACACAGATGTGTGTGTGGTTTTGTGTTATACGGAATAATCAATAATCGCGTTGATACACATTTTTTTCGTCAGATTCGCGAAGTTAAGCATAAGTGAGCCTGGTTCTTACCAGATGGGTAACCATTTGGCAATTCTAGAAGCTGTATCTGCTCTGCGGATATCTCGAGAGTTGTTTCCAGTCGCTCTGTACGTAGACTTTATTTACCACTGGTATTTAAAAATGTCGGCTCAGGAAAAGTATTGTTTGTGATTACGCACCTTCTGTCAAAAAGATATCACGTGCAGGCACACCTTCTATACGATTCATAGTCTGTCATAGATTGAAGGCGTTTATATATATATATATATATATATATATATATATATATATATATATATATATATATTGTTTTCAAAATATAATTATCCACTTCCACGTGTCTGGTCGGCTACGACATATCAGAGTGGCTTAATCTAATAAGATTCTATATTTGATTATATTTTTTATGCATAGTTTGTTAAAAACATAATCAAATATAGAATTTATTGACTGAAACAAGGAATACATGGAAAACAAGTATATTTATTTCCTTAATCCATGAATTCTCAATAATGACTCATATCACCAGAGGAAATTAAATGTAATTAGCAAAATTATCAGCTATAAATTAACATATATTCCGCTCATCAGCAGATATTTTGAAAACGTTATTTAAGATATTAAAAAATCATTGATAAATGATACAGCCTGGGCAAACAAACGTTAATATATTGTGTGTTTCCCTTTTGTGCTAGTATCGTCTTTAAAATATTATCCAATGTAATATTAAATAAGACAATTATTCCCTATTTGTGTTTGAAATCTTTTGGATTTTTCAGTCTTTTAATATTACCCGCTACCGCTGAGCTCAATCAACTCTGATTTCCCATAACCTTTTGATTAAATGCTTGAAGCTTATACTAGGCAGACAGGTTTAGTTTATGCCTTGTCGTTAGCCATTGTCATATGTCCGCAGTGCATTTCACTTTATATGACAGGTTATAACAAACTTCTACATTTGGTTCCCATTCTGCATTTTAATCTATTTTTCTTCATCCCTATTTGCCACCAGCTTTTACGATGGACTGCATATAGCCTGACTACAAGTCCGACGAATACCTATAAGGCATATATTAACGGATATCCTATTATAAACGAGTTGCTCGCTTTTTTATCTCAATATATCCATAATTCCTACAATCATTCCACTCTTCCATCTGAACTCGTCGTATATTCCGACCTCGCCCACTTAGCGTACCGGACTGACCTGTCCAGTGATCAACTCTGTCTACCATTATCCATCAAAGTAAAACCAATTTTGCATTTATATTCTCCTTGTTTTTCGATTTTACCAGTCTTTCTTGTTTTCTTTCTATTTTGCGGTCGCTGACTAGAAGCGAAATAGGTAGCCATGTTGGCTGGCTTACGTAAGATGGCCGATAGATAAGAAACTTATCTTCTGAAAGTCCAGCCTGTCAAGGGCGATTATCTGTTTAATGTTTTATAAAGCCGAGTCACAGTATGCTCAATATCTCTGGAGTACACTTGGCAGTGCCAGTTCTAATCGTCGAATGTGTGTGTGTGTGTATATATATATAATATATATATATATATATTTATATATATATATATATTTACACCAGGAAATATAGGTAGATAGCTATATCAAACTTTAGTTAGATAGCTATACATATGTTTATTGCTATGCGTTAAATACACCCTAACATTGTATAATATATTACGTAACCCTATTTTTCACCCTATTTTTCAGCATTTAATTAAACGGTGCATATTTCATTAGGATATATATATATATATATATATATATATATATATATATATATATATATATATATATATAAACAGGTAAAGAAAAGTCCTGGACCCAGTTTAAGAGAAAACACACTAATATATATATTAATATATATATATATATATATTAATATATATATATATATATATATATATATATATATTAATATATATATATATATATATATATATATATATTAATATATATATATATATATATTAATATATATATATATATATATATTAATATATATATATATATATATTAATATATATATATATATATATATATATATATATATATATATTAGTGTGTTTTCTATTAAACTGGGTCCAGGACTTTTCTTTACCTGTTTATATATATATATATATATATATATATATATATATATATATATATATATATATATATATATATATATATATGAACACAGACTTTTCCAAAAGTTATGTATTTTTTCGCATGAATATTTCCGAAAATATAGCAAATTACATTGTTATGATGAAAAAAAATGAACCGATTAAAATTTACCGGTGCATGTCTAATGTTTACGAAGAGAATGCAGTTCATGTCACCACACTTAGGAAGTGGTTTCGCTGACTTCATAATGGAAAAAAGATGTGAGTCCGAAAAGACTATTCAGACGCCCGTACACAAGCTTCAAACTATCAGTAGAAACATATCTTTTAGAATGTTGATTACTTTGTAGAAAAAATATGTTCTAAAGCCCCGAAAGTCGTAGGTTTATATGCTATAACTTAGATCTTCGTTGTTATTAAACTTTTTTGTTTTTGTTAAGAATACGATACATTATTTTTTAACAGTCCTCTTATATATATATATATATATATATATATGTATATATATATACACCTATTTATATGTGTATATATATATATGTATAAATATATATACATTTTTATATGTGTATATATATGTATAAATATATATATATACATATTTATATGTGTATATATGTATAATATATATATATATATATATATATATTGTAAATTTGTATTTTTACGTAGGCATCACCACTTATCAAGGCCAAGAGGTCACTCGAGGATAAGTGTTAAAGAGTGTACAGTAGAAATTGGGCAATATAGTAACCGTTAGTAATGGAGATTCGGTAAATTTGTTAACTTATATGGAACGGCTCATCAAAAACTTGTTTACGTTAGACTTGAAAATAACCATAAAGCAGAAAAAACGGAAGACAATTCCATAGTCGTGCAGTTCTAAGAAATTAGCTTTGCTCATGGAATCTACGCTTAGGTTTATGCACAGATAAAGAGTGTGGAAACTAGTGATAGTGTTTTCTGCTAGACTGTTGTTTCTTGTGAAAGTTTGGCGATGAGGACCACAGAATGGAGCTCAGCCGTGCAACTGCCATGAAAATAACGATAAAGCATAGACAAACTCGCAACATCTATTCTGTGAGAAAGAGGTTGCAGCGAAGAGAAAAGGTCATCCCCCACAAGGCTACGAAGTCTATTTTGAACTCTATCAAGCATGGTACGTCATTTCTAACAGCTCCTGCCTAGATGTGGCAACAGTACACCATTCTTAGGCGTACCTGGCTCTTATATAGATAGGGGGTTGCATCAGCAGTGAGATATCTACTAAATGGATAGAATGATCCCTCCATTTTTCCAGCGCCTTTGGCAACGGATTTTATGTATATGTTCCATACAGGATCAGCAGTAAAGGTCAAGCCCAGAAGCTTGTCAAAACATGAGGCCTCCTCAAGGCGAGAGCCATTCATTCCAATTGATACCAGATGGGGATCAGAACGTTGATGGTGTAAAGATAAAAGCTTGGTTTTAGATGCATTAAAACTAACAAGTCACCTCTTTCCCCCATTGTACCACTTGATCAAGATCAGAGGAGAGAGAATCAGAGTTAGTAAAATGACCTATTTGATCAATGTTCGTATTTTTGGAATATATTTTGGTAATACGGACGTACATCATAAAGACGTTTCTCTATGTCTGTTTTTTTATAAGTTAAATTATGGGCCTGGACTATGTGTATACGCATAAATATTCGGATGTTTCACATGTTTTATGATTTGTTTTTCAAATATGATTAATGAGAAAACGGTTTATCAAAAATTGTTTTAGAGTGCATTAAACTACTTTTAATGCGCTCTATTCCGTTATTACATTCCGTTAAGACATATGAACCTTTTCTAGAAGTGTAAGCCATGTTTAGTTTCAGAACAGTTTCAGATGGTTCGTTGTTCTAAATAAGTCTTGAGAGATGAGTGGTTTGCAGTAGACAGAACAGTTTCCGATAGTTCGTTGTTCTAAACAAGTCTTGCGAGGTGACTGGTTTGCAGTAGACAGAACAGTTTCCGATGGTTCGTTGTTCTAAACAAGTTTTAAGAGGTGACTGGTTTGCAGTAGACAGAACAGTTTCCGATGGTTCGTTGTTATACACAAGCCCCGAGAGGTGACTGGTTGCACAGAGCAACATATTCTTACCGTGTCGAGACGGAAAAAAACATGTGAAATTGGTATAGGAAAGGTTTAATATTTGTGGAGCAATTCTGGTGTCATATTGGTTGGTAGCAGAACGTGAATTAATTCGATTCGTCAGTTCCTAACAGCATCGTTTATAAATAGAATCGTCCGACTGTGTGGGATCATACCCCATTACAAGTCCATTGTGATGGGATGTCTCCTAGCGGCTTCGGCTGCAGGGAGACAGGGTAGTACCAGTCAAGGATTCGTCACTTGACACTCAGCCCAACAGGTGAGGGGTCGGGAACCGGACCAGCACCTGTTGGACTGAGGTACACCGCCTGGGTAATACCTAGGAGGTCCACCCTCCCAGGCCTTGCCGCCGGGCTTTCCGGTGGGGCAAGTTTATTGCTTGCTGCCTGAGGCGCCCCGACCGGGGAATGCCGACGGGGTTACCCAGGCAAGTTTTAAAATTGCAGGAGTGCCCCTCCTTTAGGGGAGCCTGCGGGTATCTCACTTTCCAGGCCTTGTGCCAAATATTGCCGATGTGGGCGGCAATTAAATATATACCGCATTACAAGTCCATTGTGATGGGATGTCTCCTAGCGGCTTCGGCTGCAGGGAGACAGGGTAGTACCAGTCAAGGATTCGTCACTTGACACTCAGCCCAACAGGTGAGGGGCCGGGAACCGGACCAGCACCTGTTGGACTGAGCTACACCGCCTTGGTAATACCTAGGAGGTCCACCCTCCCAGGCCTTGCCGCCGGGCTTTCCGGTGGGGCAAGTTTATTGCTTGCTGCCTGAGGCGCCCCGGCCGGGGAATGCCGACGGGGTTACTCAGGCAAGTTTTAAAATTGCAGGAGTGCCCCTTCTTTAGGGGAGCCTGCCGGTATCCCACTTTCCAGGCCTTGTGCCAAATATTGCCGATGTGGGCGGCAATTAAATATATACCCCATTACAAGTCCATTGTGATGGGATGTCTGCTAGCGGCTTCGGCTGCAGGGAGACAGGATAGTACCAGTCAAGGATTCGTCACTTGACACTCAGCCCAACAGGTGAGGGGCCGGGAACCGGACCAGCACCTGTTGGACTGAGCTACACCGCCTTGGTAATACCTAGGAGGTCCACCCTCCCAGGCCTTGCCGCCGGGCTTTCCGGTGGGGCAAGTTTATTGCTTGCTGCCTGAGGCGCCCCGGCCGGGGAATGCCGACGGGGTTACTCAGGCAAGTTTTAAAATTGCAGGAGTGCCCCTTCTTTAGGGGAGCCTGCCGGTATCCCACTTTCCAGGCCTTGTGCCAAATATTGCCGATGTGGGCGGCAATTAAATATATACCCCATTACAAGTCCATTGTGATGGGATGTCTGCTAGCGGCTTCGGCTGCAGGGAGACAGGGTAGTACCAGTCAAGGATTCGTCACTTGACACTCAGCCCAACAGGTGAGGGGCCGGAAACCGGACCAGCACCTGTTGGACTGAGGTACACCGCCTGGGTAATACCTAGGAGGTCAACCCTCCCAGGCCTTGCCACTGGGCTTTCCGGTGGAGCAAGTTTCTTGCTTGCTGCCTGAGGCGCTCCGACCGGGGAATGCCGATTGGGTTACTCAGCCAATTTTTAAAATTGCAGGACTATCCCTTCTTTAGAGGAGCCTACGGGGTCCCCACTTTTCGGCCTTGTGCCACATTTAGCTGATGTGGGCAGCAATTAAATATTTACCCCATTACACGCCCAAAAATATTGCAACACCTTTTTATCCGATAAGAGGTTTGCTCTTTCTCTATGTAACATTCAGTTTCACTTTTCGTCTTTTTATCTTCATTAATATACAGCAATCAAATACAAATATAATTAATTAATATTTAAATATATTTCACGTTCCATTCCAAATAATTGGAAATCATTATATCGTACAGTTGTGTAACACACAAATATAGAGGACGAATACAAAAAGAAAATCTTCTGGATAGATTAAGGTACTAGACTTATACGACATAATCGCCTCGACATAAAGATCTCCTTAAATCACAAGAGTTAAGCAACGTTGTCTGCCCTGTAACACATCCGTTATATTTAAAAATGCTAGGTGCTGTATGAACGTCGACACTTGCGGTAGTATCAGCATCCAACGGATTCCCAGGTTTCATTTTGCTGATTAAGACTATCGGACGAGAAAGTGATGCTGGCTCTCTGTAAATCATCTTCCTTTTAAACAAACTCACAATGCGTGTCGGCCCTGTCGGCGGGGCATTAGACTACGCCGACTGTTTCCCTGCAGAGGGTAAAAGTCCCTCAATGGGGGTCCTGGATATGACCTTAAACTATATCCAGTGGTGGGGGCCCCAGCTTGTGAGCGTTGGGGGAGTGTGGAGCCACCCTTTAATTACCATTGTTCCCAGGTCCACTCTGACCCGGAGTGGTAGTACCTGTTAGGGTCCCAACTATGGGTTAAATAGAAATCGACGTGAAAACAAATATATTCTATTAAAATATATTATCTTCAAAATCTTTGGATTCGGCATTAAATAACACGAAAAGGGTTGATATGCCGTAAAACAAAAACAACCAAACAACCAAACAACCAACAATGCGTGTCATCTATCATCTCCTGGATTATTAGGTATTTTTTCCGTAGTTCAGACAAAGAAAATCCTTACAATTTTATGTAGATGTGGACCGGAATTCATTCTTAGATTCCCTTAAAAAAATACATGAATTCTTTCTCATATAAGACTAAGTATATCAAGGAGTATCACTTACCATTTTAGTATATTTGGTATAGTATCCTAGTATCGAGCCTTGCTAATCCATCTAATCTTGTAATGTTAACCATTAGGTCATATAAGCCGCAAAAATGTATACGTAATTCCTCATTGAATGTCTGTTGCAATGTAACTCAGTTGTTGCATTAATTTATACGGCGACGGTTAGAATGTATAAATTTAAAAAAAAAACATAAGATAACAAATAGAAAATGCTATAGAAATTAAGATAAAAAAGAGATGTAGAGTTCAAAATTAATTAATTAAAAAGCACACGGACAAATAAAGAGGACAAAAGAACGAGAAAAGAAAAAAACGGCAATTACGACATCATGTACGTATCTCCCAGAGTAATAAAAACGTTTGTGTTGAATATAACTTATATTTCATATCAATTATATATGCTTTTATTAGTTTTCATTGTGATTAAACCAGTTAGTCTTATTTTAAAATACGTTAAATTATATCTATTTATATTTAACTTGAGATCTTGTTTACTTAAATCATGTATTTTTCATTAGTTAATACTTTTTATATGTTTATTTAATAAAAATATAACATTTTTTTCTATCTATGTCCATTTGTTTTAAATTTCTTGAAGCATATGTGTATTAGAAAGTGATATGCTTATTCGGAAAGACTACTATTTAAACTGTAACCGATACCTTTCTATTATATAATACGTATAGTTGAGTGTACTTTTTTTTTACTTTATGTACTATGTAATATAAACGGAGAAATTTGATTAACATAAATGATGGGGCGACCCGAGAGAAAAATGAAAGTTTATCAATTTTAATCCACATCATATTATTAAGTTTTCACGAACTCAGTCATCAGAGTATTGTTACATAATATGGGCTGTCCCCTTTTCATGTAAGTATAAAATAGAGAGATTTAGTTAAAATGAAAATGAAATAGCATAGGCGAAATTCCAACCTCGTAATTTAGGTTTAGAAATAGATTACGTGTGAGAATTAGAGAATGGAATGTAAAACAAACGATTTGTTTAGAATAGAGATAAAATAGTTCCAAGAAAAGAATGTGCACTGTCAATTATTTTATGAAAATTCAATTAGAAGACTGCAGCTACAAGATAATTTAATAAACATGTTTTTAACATATTGGAAATATAGGTTACTGAGAATATAGGTTAAAATTCATTTTGTAAAAAAATGAAAAGATTTGGACGCATGTCCAGAACACGTGAAAAGAAGACACATGTTTTAACATGTGTATGACGTCATGGAAAAATGGGAAGTTCTAGATATGGATAGAAAAAAAATAGAGTTAAGCAGACAGAAGCAGGGGGAGAGACGGAGAGAGAGTCTGAGGTCGACAGACGACAGTCCAGTTTGGGATTCGAACGTCTAGAAGCGAGACGGTCACTTTTGAAACTTAGAATGTGAAGCTTTGAATCCTTGATGATGAAAACCACGGCCGGTCGTGAGAAGAAATAAATCTATCATGTGTTTTTATAAACGTCGTCTTTGTGTTGTGATTCTATCAAAAGGTAAAGTGAATATTGTTATTATATGTTTATATATATATATATATATATATATATATATATCTGTGTTATAAAATGCTTGACATACACATCTCATATCAACACTAAGACTGTCTACGCAAAGTCTGAAGACTGTCTCCTCACTCTAAGAGCTTCCATCAACACATCTAAGTATGAACATTTTATTCATATAAATGAATATCGTCATAACACGAACAATCTCTCTCTTACAACAACTTCTCTCAACAACATCCCTGTCTCAAAATCTCTCTCAATAAGACTCTAAGACTTTCACTATTAAAAAGTCCTAACAACGAACGATATAACAAAAAACAAACAAACAAAGAATAATCATAATAATATTAATGAAACCCCTATATAACAGTATATGAAAATATTTTAGTAAAAATGTGATACAATTATACTAGGAATTCTACGAAGATTACGGATAAATGATGACAGAAAACAATGAAATTAAGATAATGAAAACAGGAATAAAACATGAGGTTTAAACCCCAGAAATATGAGAAAATAAAGAACAAAATGTGGGTAATTAAGTATAGGAGAAATAAAAGCGAACGATACAAGGAGATAAATAAGAGTTAATAAAAAGTAGGCGACTAAATAAGAAAATAAAACAAGATGAATAAGTAAAACAAAAAAAAAAGAAGCGGAATAAATTAGAAAAGAGAACACGACGGGGAAATGAGTGCGATATGCATAGCTCATTCACAAAAAAAAAATGTGAATTTTCAGGCTTCCCACATTTGAAAGACTAACCTGTATGCCTTTCTTTTATTATCCCAATACTACCACTTAAATTATAGAACATGGGTCTATCTGTTTATCGTATATTTGCCACGTCCAGAATTCGACAGTCGTTAAGGAAATATTCCCACAAAATTGGCACACAACGTTACTCTTCCTGGTAATTGACGGTAACCCACAGAGTAAAAAAAAGTACTAGGTTAAAAAAAAAACGAAAATGCAATTCTAAAGCCAAGAAAAACCCAATGAAAAAAGGAAACCAGAGAATAATCAAGGTAAGAAGAGTAAGTCCGATATATGGGGAGGAGAAAAAACAGTAGAAAGATCTTAATGTAAGGGGGAAAAAGGCGAGTAAACGAAGAAGGCACACATGTCAATAAATAAGAGGTCCAGGAGAGGAAATCGAAAAAATTACACACTCAAATAAGAAGACATGAAATAAGAGTGGAAAGTATAAACAGGCAGCAGAATGAGTACAAAAAATAAGGCAGAAAAATGATGTAGGCATGAGATAAAAAGGCGAATAAATGATGATGTCAAAAACTTGAAGAATAAGTAAAGTGCGGAATCACTTTCGAAGCTAAATAAAAAGGCTATCGTAATAGATTCCAAAAAAAAAAAAAGAAAAAAATTCTCGAAGTTGCCAAATCAATTTGATTGACGGATGAATAAACAAATACATAAAGACAAAAAATAAAAATACAAATCAAGACCATGACATATCAGCTTCGCAGAATAATGCTTTTATGCAAGAAAATAACCGGTCTGTTATTGTTCAAGCGTAGCCTATAATACCGACGGTAAGTCGCCGATATAAACGGCTCATTCTGAGAATATTGAGATGTGGAAGGGGGAAAATTGCCATAATCTGAAATATACGAACACAAAAGATTAGCGTTTGATGCTGAGATTAAAAAAAACATCCCAATCTGAGCGGAGAGTAAAGTAATAATTTTCATCATATATATATATATATATATATATATATATATATATATATATATATATATATATATATATATAAACGTCACACTATTTCATTTCTGTATATGTATATAAAATCATATATTATAGCTGCTTCTTTTATATATATATATATATATATATATATATATATATATATATTTATATATATGTATATATATGTATATGTATATATATATATATATATATATATATATATATATATATATATATATGGGGGTGTTTGATTACCGTGTCTGCTTAGTTACACTTATTTTCACTACCAGATCAACTGCAGCATCTACATATAGGCTGCATCTTTCATTAAAATAAACCTTCAACTGCAAAGTCTGACGATACTGTCGGATCGTGAACTCGATTTGGCAGTGGAAACACGTGTAAATATTCAGATCAAAAACGGTAACGAAAACCTTAGGGTTAGACAGTTGTAATGCTTCAAAATCACATATGAGAATATTTTGAATTATATGAGCTGTCCATTTCTTGTTATGATAAAGTATAAGAGTGAAACAATAGAAGTCACTGTGTAAGTTTTAGCACAATCCAGGTCTATTTTTTGCGTAATCTATTTTTGTTTTTATTTAGCGGAGGAAGAAAGAATATAGGTGAAATACTCAGAAATAGATAGTTTAAAAGCTTCCGAAGCATGCATAAAAGGATGTTTTAAGTAAGTAAACTGTTAATTTCTGGTTCGTAAAAATTCTGGTGTCGGATATATAATTCGCTTAATCTATTTTATTTTTATCTATCGCAACTAAAGAAAGAATTGTAAGAAATCGTACAAAAAAGATTTGCATCAAGTAATATAGGTCACTGTGTAAGCTTTCGGCAAGATCTAGTGTCATACATAAATAATTCTCGTAATCTGTTATATTTTTTATTTAGCGCATAAAGAAAGGATTTTAGTCAAATAGGCAGGAACAAAGAGTTTAAAAGCTTCCGAAGCACACATGAGGCCATTTTTGTAGTAAATAAACTGCCAGCTTCTGGTTCGTAAAAATACAGGTTTCGGCTATTTTAAACGCTTAATCTGTGTTTTTTTTTATTTAGCGTAACAAATGAATGCATTTTAGTAAATTTTAGTAAAAGATTTCAACAGAACTAGCGCCCATCCTGACAAAACTGTTTAAACGTTGTCTTAAAAAGAATTGCTTCCCATCACCCTGGAAAATCTCATCAGCATGCCCTGTATTTAAGAATTCAGGTGATCGCTCATCTCCATCTCAGTACAAGCCGTCTCAGTACAAGTCTCCTGTTCTTCATGAGTAAGTTACTATTCTCTGTGTTAAATAGAAAAGTAATCGACCAGCACAGCAAAAATAACCTTCTTAGTGACACGCAATATGGTTTCCGTTCTGCTAGATATACAGCAGATGTGCTTACAGTTATATCTCATAGGATTAGCGAATCTCTCGACGGAGGCTACCTTTCTAGGGCAATTGCTTTTGACATAACAAAGGCCTTTGATAGAGTATGGCATACGGGTTTATCTCACAAAATCTCCAGCTACGGTATAGCTGGAAATGTTTTCTCAATTATTAAATCATTTCTCTCTGATAGGTTCATAAGAGTAGTGGTTGGTTGGCAGAAATCAGAAGCTCTCAGCATTATGCTGAAGTCCTTCAGGAGTCCATCCTTTCTTCCTTATCTGCATTAATGATCTTCCAAATCACATCCTTACATAATCCGTAGGCATTTATGCTATCTATCTATGGTAGTACATTTAAGACTATAAACGACCAAGTTCCCTCTGATTCTCTCACCTCTGATCTTGAGCAAGTAGTTCAATGGAGAAAGAGGTGGCTTGTTACTTTTAATGCATCTAAAACCAAACTTTTATCTTTACATCGTCAACGCTTTGATCCGCATCTGGTATCAATTGAAAAGAATGGCTCTCGTCCTGTGGAGGCCCTATGTTTTGACAAGCTTTTGGGCTTCGCCTTTACTCATGATCTGAAATAGAACACATACATTAAATCCGTTGCCAAGAACGCTGGAAAAATAATGGGATAATTCTATCGATTCAGTAGATATATAATAGCTGATGCAATTCTCTATTTATATAAGAGCCCAGCACGTCCAAGGAGGGAGTACTGTGGTCACATTTGGGTAGGAGCTGCTATAAAGGATTTTCCTGCCTTGATAGAGGTAAAATAGACTTCCTAGCATCATAGGGGATGGCCTTTCTATTCCCTGTAACATCTTTCTAACAGAAGATATTTGCTAGTTTCTCTGCTTTATCGTTATTTTCATGGCAACTGGTCGGCTGAGCTCCAATCTATGGCCCCCTTCGCATAACTTTCACAAGAAACACCGTCTAGCAGACCACACTATCACTACTTCCCCCCCACTCTTTATCTGTGCCTAAATCTAACCGTAGTTTCCATGAGCAACACTATTTCTTAGAACTGCACGCCTATAGAATTGTCTTCCGTTTTCCTGCTTTCCAGCTGACTACAAAGTATTTGCCTTCAAGTTTAACGTAAACAAGTTTTTGATGAGCCGTTCCGTATACATTAAGAAATTTACCGAATTTCCATTACTAACGGTTGCTATATTGTCCAATTTCTACTGTCCACACTTTAACCCTTATCCTCGAATGGCCTTTTGGCCTTGATAAGTGGGGATGCCTATTTAAAAAAAATCGTACGAAATGAAATAAATGTTAGAGTACAGCAAAGCAGGTCACCGTGTAATTTTCTGCAAAATGTGAGTCTCGGCTTTATAACCCTTTGTATTTTTATTTAGCGTAAAAAAGTGTAAAATATTCTGGAATAGGCAATATAATGTCTTCCAAAGCAGACATAAGGAGATTTTTAAAGGAAATATACTGCCAGTTTCTGATGCCTATAAATCCGGGTCACGGTTACATTAATCGATTAATCTGTTTTTTTTTTGTATTCAGTGTAACTAGAAAAGAATTTTAGTAAATCGTACTTGAAAAAAGAAAGATTTATGTAGGTGATGGAATATTTTTTTTTTATCAGCATGTGCCGACCTGTCGAAAATCAGTATATAAATAATGTGGTATAATTGCACATTTTTTGGAGCGCTCGTCTTTGTAATAATATTTAGATTATGGAATAAACGCATTGTCTGGTGTCAGCCAATGAGATTTGGCCGAATGGAAGAAGGGACGATTTATTATTTTTGAATTTAGAAATGGAAGAAGATGGTATGTCTACGAGAATAGGATCCAGTTAATTAAGGTGCAATTCAAGATCTGTCGAACGCGGCGATTTCCACCCGGTGGTTAGTAGGGGGGGGGGTTAGAGAACTACTTATTTAGACGGGAAATAGGAACTATTTCTTTTAAAGATAATTGTGATTGTTGTAATGTTGATCCTAAGAAGTAATGTAAGATGCTATTATAACAACTTAATGTAACTGAAGTTGAATAAAATAGTGACATAATAAATTAGTATGTGGGATATGTTGTTGTAAACCTACGGTATTTCGTTCAATAAAGAATTTCTGCAATCAAAATATTATATCAGAGAAGATACAATTCAATTCATATTCTTTCAGGAACATATATTTTCGTTCTTATTCAAACATGGATGTGTAACTGAAATGAAATGAGTGTATTTCTGTGATGTAATTTATTAACTGATTGTAAGTATTAATTATGATAGGAGATATTTTATGAGATATCTAACTTATGTCTAAAACTAAATTATGTTTTTTTTATAGGAGTTTACTTGTCATTGACAGTACATTATAGAAACCTACACGTTTAATTGTACTTGAATTAGCAATAAGATCTGATTCAAGAAGCCTCCCTCGCGATTCATATGAAATACATTTAAACTATTTTTGCTTTAAAGGTATGATTATGCTGCAACAAATGAGAGAATACTGCATTCAGGGAAACGTTATTTTTTACATCTCTTTTATGTTCATTAGGTCATTTCTCTAATGTGCATTCGGTTTCTTTAATGTATATATATATATATATTGGCGATTTTGGCAAGAAACAGTGCATATGCCTAAATGAGAAATTGTTTTTTTGGAGGATATTTTGTTGATTTTAATGCTAGTTTTATAGTTTGTGATGTAGTTTGCATGATTGGAATTCTTAGTTCGTTTAGTGTGTTGTAAATTATTTTATTATTCGTGTGTGTAGGTAGACGCAGAATGCAGTTACTTAACATATACTTTGAAAATCTTGCAATATCCCATATATTTAATATTATATGCTAAGCAATAAGCTAGAATTTTATATACCAAACATTTCTCTCATAAACAGACTTGTTTACCTACAAACAGAACATAATTATTTCATTCTTTTTAATACACATAGTTTTAGATTTTGTAGCTGCAC
Source organism: Euprymna scolopes (assembly GCF_053919585.1). Classification (NCBI taxonomy): domain Eukaryota; kingdom Metazoa; phylum Mollusca; class Cephalopoda; order Sepiida; family Sepiolidae; genus Euprymna; species Euprymna scolopes. Next base: position 77,516,971 of record NC_136509.1, read on the forward strand.
ACATATTAGCACACACATACATCTATACACACACACGCATGCACGCTCACACACACGCACTCACACACACACACACACACACATATATATATATTCATTCACAGACGGTTGTTTTTTTCGTCTAAGACAAATTAACGTTAGAATGAATATGAGTAAATCTACAAAAACTTGAAATTGTTGCTTTTATAATCGTACGAATAAATTATTCGTCAGCTTTCACGATTATGTTTGAAATGACTTAATTTTTAATATGAATGTTGTCAGTTTCTTATTCTTAAATTTGATATATATTGGCTATTTTGGCAATGAACAATAAAAATCTATATTTTATTCACATAATGTCATACTTGGAAATAAAATGTGCAAGACTAAAAGCACTAATAGACACAATTTGTTAATGTATATAAACACACACACAGATATATATATATATGTGTGTGTGTGTGTGTGTGTGTGTGTGTGTGTGTGTGTGTGTGTGTGCATATAATATAAAGTTTTGTTTTAAGTTTGTTTATTAAATATGGTTACTTTCAATGTATACCGTTTTCGTTTAACGGGTCTAGATTGTTATTTAAAAACCAGTCCCGTGAATTTAGAGTTCAGCTCAATGTATTTATTTTACAGGTTCAGAGCATATATAGTGTAAAATTTTGTTGAAATAAACGAAGGTTATAAAAACGAAAACGTCAGTCTGGGAATTTTCAACAAAATTTTACACTATATATATATATATATATATATATATATATATATATATATATATATATATATATATATATATATATATGTGTGTGTGTGTGTGTGTGTGTGTGTGTGTGTGTGTGTGTGTGTGTGTGTGGAGAGCAGAGTTTAATGTAGCAATACTATTGGTGTTAAATATATTCTTGATATAACATGTATATTACTTGCTCAGGCAACAAACTTGAATTAACATTTCGACTTATAAAATTATCAAGTTTCAAGTTGAGAACCAACGGAATTCTAGTATTTAGCAGAATTGTAATACTGTGTAATATTAACAGTTTCTTTTGCAAATAAAATTTGATCATGATAAAATTTAACTTTTCGTTCACTGCGCATGAATTATAAATATTTACAGTTGTTATAGTGAAAACGCGTTTACGCGTTGTGTTTTGCATATTTTACAGGATAAAATATACATCGGATATCAGTCTAGTTCCTACCATGAAGACACCTATCGAATACAGAACTAAAATATGGCATCTGTGTGGTCTTATTTTGAAAAAAAAAGCGCTTCAATTTCTCTAAATGATTAAGTAAGCAACCTTGTTTGCATTGTTTACGTCGGGGATTGAATAACTTCATCTGACAAATATCGATTCTTTTTACACAATTATTTAATGATTTGTTTAAATGCCGTTTCTTTTTACTTTCCTTTCATTTATTTCTTTAATGTTTTCCGTCCCCTTTATTCAGCGTTCTATTATTGTATTTTTCTTTCTCCCTTTATTTTGTCTCATCTTAGCTTTCTTTTCCCGCCTCCATTGGAATTCACTCTATACCGGTCACGTGGTGTCGCCATGAATCCTGTGTCTTTTCCGTCCACTCTCAAGAAAGGAAGGCCTTCGGTTGGGATCAGGTTTCCGAAACTCTATCGTCCTGAAACACTAGGGCCAATAAGGTTACATTCCACGGACGCAACGTCGCGCCAGATGTCTGCGATATTACCATCGCAGAGAAATTAGGGTGAGTATTCGAGTGGCAACAAGAAGCCCATCCCTTACAGAAACAGCCAATAATATACGTTACCTTGCTTTATTTTCATTCTTTATTTATTCATATTGTTCTACTGCGGAAGCTTCTATCGCGTTTGGCTATTCATGTGTGAAATTGTCTTACTTTTTAAGATTCGTCGCATTGCGGAAGTAGACGTTCTTGAAAAGTATATAAGATCCACCCGTTCAATTTACACGATTAACAATGAAAACTAAGTCGTACTAATCCTATCGACGAAAAAATGACAATTATTTATAGAAATAATCAGCCCATCCCCATCAAACAGTGCGTAGGTAATAATTTACTTTACATATCTGAAGTCTTCATTTCTAATTGAGGTATACGCAAGCAGATGTAGCCAGACAATATTTAAAATAATTATAACTATTTTCGCACATCGAAATAAATGTCACCGCTAGAAGTGGTAATAAAATCTACGTTTGTTTCGTTTTCAATTTAACCATATTCGCTACAAATAAGCCTCCGTCTATGCATAATACGATCGGCAATTTTCATTCATAAATGTTTTTGATTAATTTTGTTCGACTACATTCCGGAAAGTTAGACACACAAATAAGTGTGATTCCCAATAAAAGTGTTCTGTTAAACGACCTGAATTCGAACGTGACACAAGAAAGTTAATAATCCCTGTCACAAACTACATAATGACCATCACATGAAATGTATTTGTTCTATCTTATATCAGGTGATATATATATATATATATATATATATAGATATTACCGTGAGTCTGTCAACAGTACGGGGTGTGATACTTAACGCATTAACCATAGAGATTTTTTAAACTCTTATATTAAACCAGAGTAGGTGCCTTGCGTTGCCCGAGTGTTTGGGGAGTGTTGAGCAAAAAAAAAACGTAGTAGTAAACATACAGGCTCAAATCCGTGCCAGGCAGGAATAGAAGAACAGAAAGAAAACGTGACGCGTTAGCTATTGCGCCCATTACCAACCCGACGTGACGATTGTTTAAATTGTCAAAATATTTGCGAAAAAGTGGTCAGTTGATGCTAAAGGAATTGATTTTTTTAGCCATTTTTCAATATTTGTCGTCCAAAGGGTCGGCGACAGAACGAAACTGATCCCGTGAAAAGCTGTTGCCTCTGTCGAAATTTTTAGGCAGACATACATAGATACATGATGATGATTGCTACTTCTTAACAGAAGTTTGCCATCTCCTATTTAAGTGTTTTTGAGTGGGTGTGCACGTAGATGACTCTTCAGTCCAGCTTAAGACCTATATAAAACTTCAAAAATGATGCATAAAATCTTTCCTTTCTGTAAAAGTGATCACATGCTAATATCGTGAATCCTTGTTCTTGAACATTTATATGCAAATGTTGCAAACCTTGTTTCACACCCAGAAACAAACAAACAGACGACGATGGACAAGTAATCACAAGCTTGTAAAGCTTCGGATTGCTATCAGCCTCAGGTAAAATATGTTATATATTCCCCTTCTATAGGAATGCCATATGTTGATGGTTAGAAATTAAAGGTCACATACAATTTTGTTTATCTGTGTAGTACGCTGAGTAAGGACTATATACTTGAGACTGAGATAAATCACAGAATAGACAAACACAGTTTTGCCTTTGGCAAATTGAAGAAACGAGTAATGTTTGATCTCATCAAAAACAAAGCTAAGTATATACGAAACATGCGTGATCACTACATTGCTATATGGGTCAGAGATTTGGACAACATATAGAAGGCATCTCAAGTTATGTGAAAGGTTTCACCAAAGTTGTATTCAGAGAATACTTATTATTAACTGGAGGAGACTAACACCTGACACTATGGTTCTTGAGCGATAAAGTAGTAAAAGTATCGACATGAAAATAATTCAAAATGTATGCGCTGGACTGGACACTTGGTTAGAGGGAGGACAAAAGACTTCCAAAACAACTGTTTTATGGCGATATAGATGGAGGTAAAAGACTACAGAAAAAAACAAGGAAAAATGTATAAGGATTCTCAGAAAAAAGAACTGTAAAATACTTGAGATGGATGTACATAACTGGGAAGCCCAAGCGGAAGGAAAACGATCAGATAAATTTGCAAGACTTTTGAAGAGCGGCGTATAGAGTTTGTTGTCTTAAAACGCGTTTTAAGAAAACAGGATGATAGTTTACTGTCAGAGAAATTGCAACAGGAACTAAAGTGCACTATATATGGCAGATACGTTCTGTAAAAAGTTGGTTTTGTTAATCATATGGAATCACACAATGAGAGACATGGACGACAGTCTTATTAGGAAGCTTCTACAGCATATCTGGCAGCGCTAAGTTGCCATATGTGTAGTCTAACCTGCAAATCTAAAATCAATCAAAATGTTACCACGCGATCACTTTTAGAGCAAGGAAACTTTTATGCCACATTTGTGAACTTTTATGTAGGTCGATATATATATATATATATATATACATATACATATACATATTAATTTTAAAATGTACTTATCCACTGACACATGTTTCGTCGTCTACGACTCATCAGAGTGGCTGTACCTAGCGAGGTTCGAAATCGGGACCCAACGGTAATGAGCCTAAACCCTTACCCCTGGACCATCTCGCCAGCTGTCTGGATATATCGCGATTTACTTAGATGTTGTTTTGCTTTAGTTTTAGCGATATGTTTGGAATGAATTCAATCATTTACGAAAGTGCATTTTTACCTAAATGCGAGTTGGGAATAATGTTCCCTTTTAACCAATTTTGTACCCCCACATGGGGAGCGGTATATATATTATTTTTAAAATGTAATTATCCACTGACACGTATTTCGTCGTCTACGACTCATCAGAGTGGCTGTGCCATATATATATATATATATATGGCTTTATATATATATATATATATATATATATATATATATATATATGTGTGTGTGTGTGTGTGTGTGTGTGTGTGGATTTATGTATTCTGAATGCATTGCCTATCAGAACGATTGTAATATTATTTCTGACTTTTAATTATAACGGTAATAATCATGACAGTTCGGTGTAAGATTACGAATATACTATTAATTACAAATAGTACAAAGGGAGCCCAGAGTAATGTCTAAAAAGTGCAGAAAAGTTGATCCCCGAGTATAATAGCAACAGCACCTATATTCTTGCATTTGTTTATTAATAACAAACCTTATTTTAAAATCAAATGAATTAAATGATTCCAAACACATACAATCTTTCTATGCGTCATTTGTTTTGCGTGATTCTCTTGTTGCGATAAATGTACTCGTTACTCATATTTATGTAAGGCAGTTGTAATTATCTTTGTAGAAATTGCTATATACAATAGAGTTGGTTCGAAAACTCCGTTTTTGCTACCGTTAATATACATATCCTCTTAGCTGTTCGCAGCATCAATAATTTTTTTTTTAATTTCTTGCCAGAGGCTACCTGTTTTCATACAACATTATATAAAATATTTTATAAAGAATAAAATAGGTTCCTAAAACATGTGGCATCGGTTATGCCGATAAGTTAAAGAGTGGCATTCTTGTGAAGAGATGATAGATCTAAAGCAGAATAATTCCGGCAAAATATTTTAAAGTGACGTCTATCATACTCCAGCGGACACCATACACTTTCGCGATTACAATGTAAATTCTATTTAAAATTACGCGTGGCGGGCCAAAATATCTTCGAATTGTTCATCAAAGGCGAAAGGGAAGCGATTCAAACTTAAGAACATACGCAAGTAATATTCTGAACTTACTTTTTGCATCCAAGGAAAATACCAATTTTGTGATTTATAAATCAACTAGCAAAAGTACCCGTCGTTGACTGGGTTCAAAAATAGTCTACAGAAAATGGATTATGATTTATGAAAGTGCTAGCGAGTGGTACCCGGCGTTGCCCGGGTGTTTTTCAGTGTGTGTGATCGGCGGTGGTTGGGGGTGTTAATGAGAACCTAATAAGCGGAGTAAAAAAACCCAGAAAAACGAACGTTGAAAAACCCTGCTTAGAGAGGGGGTACCCGGCGTTGCCCGAGTACTTGCAGGTGTGTGTGGCTGTTAATAAATCATAAGAATAAGCGAAGTAAAGAAAGAAAACAGAAAAACGAACGTTAAAATTAAGTGGGGGGGGGGTACCCGGAGGGGGTTAATCAAAACATCGAAAATAAAAACACAAAAAACTAACATAAGACAAACGAACAATGTTAAATGTAAAAATCGAAAAAAGAAAACAGAAAAACGAACGTTAAAAAAAAAAAAAAAAAAAAAACGTAAAAAGTGGCTTAAATAAGCCTGTTTCGATATTAAAATTTAAAAAAATCGGTGGGTACCCGGGTGGTTTTGGGTGTGTGATCGGGAGTAGGGTGTTAATGAAAATCTAAGAATAAGCGAAGTAAAAAAAAAACAAAAAAAACAGACAAACGAACGTTACGTGAAAAATGGCTTAACTAACACTGGTTCCATATTGAAATTTAAAAATTCGAAAAAAAAAAGACATCTCTAAATACGATTAGAACCCAAGACGTTTACATTGCGACCCAACGGGCTAACCAACTCAGCTAACACGACGTAGAAAATATTTATTCAGTTCTTCAACTATTTAAAGTACATCAGGTACTGACGTCATCTGACGCATGCGTAGAACCGATTGTCGTCACGAGAGTACGGTTTTTGTTGACCCCCCCTGTCGAAAATTGTCGATTTCGGGGTGAAAAAAATCTCTTTTTTAGCCAATTTTTCGATATTTTTCGGGCGAAGGATGGCGCTTCAATATGATACCGAGTTTTTGAATTTTTGTTCTGTCGGTCGAAAGTTTTTAGCAGACACACAAACATACACACATACGTACATCCATTCATATGTACATAAATTAATTTTCGCTTTTATAGATATATAGATATATATCTCTATCTACATAAATGTAACTCTTAGGTCGTTCGCAATTAATAGTCTAAAAAACCACTGGACGGATGGTTTCCACGTTTTGGTATAATATGTTTACTATATTCATGTCTGTTTTTATATATTTCTTTTTAATTATAACATTATACTTAATTTTTCTATGATAAATAGGTGTTTTTCTTTGTACCGATAGACCATTTTTTATTTAGGGACAATTATTTATTACTGCTTCCTGTCACATGACCAGTGTTACAATTTAGCGGTTTTTCTGCTAGATCTGGAGATTTCGTTTGCAATCTAGCGGGGAAATCTAAACAATATGGCACCCACACACCCGCAATTTTAGATTAGAAAATAAAGAAAAGCGCTTGAAAGCACTTTAACACATAAAATAAACTCATTCATGTAAGTAAAAAAAAGTAGCATTTATTGCCTTTAGTAACAATTATTTATTGATTATTTGTTTTGTTTTTCACCTTTTTTCAGCTAACCATTCTTAAATCTCGCTATAAAATCGATTTTTACAAGTACATTTTAGGTGCAGGGGCATTCCAACCTCCGAAGTTAAGTTTAAAATACGATCTAAGCAACCCTGCTTTATTTAGAAGTATTTAGTCGAAAATTGTAAAAACCAAGAAACAATAGCAAAAAAAAAAAATTACCAATACAGTAGAATTTAATCATCTACCAACCTAAATACTTTTAATATGCTAAAACAAAGGTGTTTTGTTTTTTATTTTTCTAATTTCAAAATATATTGCCCCATTATTGTGATGTTTAATTTGCAGTATATTTCAATGTAACTTTTATTATAAAAAGTTTGAGTTCATGATTTGTTTCCTGCAAAGAAAAAGTACCCTCTCTGAAAAAAACAGGCAAAACTAGCTGATAAAATACGTAAGCCTTCTGGGGAGCTAACCGCTTCAATATAATTCCAGAAACATATAGTGAGCAAACACGGAACATTTTATATATTGAATATACTACATTTATTATTTTTTATGGTAGAAAGTTAAAATATGGAGTTTGTGGGGAGTTAGCGATTTTTGAAAATTTCAGACGATAAAAGTTAAAAATCTAACGATTTTCTGGACATTTCTTCCTCCTGATCTCGCGGGTTTGTTTAAATCTCAGTTGCCAACATTGTATCACTAAAAAAACGCTACAGGCTTAATGTAAACAGAATGTGTTTACAATATCGGTAAATGTTCAATGGGTTTAATCACATGATTATTGATAATGTAACCATGTGATTGAAATTTAATTTAAATTAACCACACGTGTCGCTTTCCTATTAAAAATTCATCGAAAAATGGTAGGTACACACAAAATGAATGTCGACGCTCAAAGTGTATAAACATTTTGACTCCTCCCTTTACTTAAAAATTCACCAAAAATCAGGGAAATAACGAATTTTAATGAAAATTGCAGTGTTTTTCAAATAATGATCGCAGAATATAATTAACTCATTATTTTTACTTAACTCTTAGTGAAAATGTTTTATTTTGTTTAAACAAAAAATACCTTTACTAAAGTTATCGTTTTCAGTAGTAAATATAAAACGCAATAATTTATTTTTGCTTTTTTATATAAATAATGCATCGTAATTTGTAACAATAAAAAAATAATTTTTACAGTAACATTACGAAAAAAGCCCTAAAGTCCGTATTAATGAATACGATATAACTCGAAGAAAAATGAATCCTCGCATACTATTCAGGAAATTAAAGATTCAATTAGATTCCTATTTCAGTCACCTTAATTATTTAGGGTGAAATGAGTTTAAGAATTTATAGCCAAACCTAAATATTTTTTGCTTAAAAACAATAGCATTAATACAGTAAGTTAGGTAAAATTTGCATAGAATGCTCTGCTTTACGGTTGATAAAATGGAACGCAAATTTGTATTTCGTTCCCTTTTAAATTCGGTACATTGTACATTACATCCAACTCATCGTTCACATTCGACACGTAAACTTTTATAGCTTCTCGGGTATGCTCGCAAGGTTAGGGGTGTCGATTCCGAAAGCCGTTCTTAACATGGGTAGATTGGTAGGTGTGTCAGAAATTTCGTGAAAAAAAGTGAATTACTCCACCCCGTCCTTTCAAGCTTATGCCTCCTAGAAAAATGTTACTCAAGCCCTAATTTTGTATTCCAATTAAAGGAGCAAGGACAAAGGTTTCATTAAAAAAAACAAAAAAAACAAACAACATGCTTTAAAAAAAAAGGTTTTCACTTCGGACTTTACAAGTAAATTTCTAAAAAACACTACTTTTTTGTTTTAAATTTGAATATATTATTTATTAACCTTTTCTCTTCAATTTGTGAAATATAATACTTTGGTGCGTAAATTATTTACGTTTTAATAGACATTTCAAAATGGGAGGCGTAAATTATTCTACCCCCTGTCTTTCCAAGCTTATAACTACTCGAAAAATGTAATTGAAGCCCTATTTTTTTCAATTAAAGGAGCAAGGACCAAGGTTTCATAACAAAAAAAAACAAATGAAAAAACAAACAACGTGGTTTAAAAAAAAGGTTTTAAACTTCGAACTTTACAGGTACATTTCTAAAAAACACTACTTTTGTGGTTTAAATTTGAATATATTACTTATTGACCTTTTCTCTTCAATTTGTGATATATAAAACTTTGGTGAGTAAATTAATTATTTAGTTTTTACTAACCAATTAAAAATCAGGGGGCGTGAATAAAAAAAACGTTTGTCTAAAATATTATATTCACTTTATTGGAAAGAGCATAAAATTTCACATTGACCCTGAAAAGATCGTAAAAATAGAATCAATAGAAAAATTCTGATAGATTTTTAAAGTTTAAAAATTGAAAAATATTTAGTTCGTAAAATTCATTACTGTTTTTTTTTAAATTAAAAGAAAATATTTTTTTTTACATTTAAAACAACTTTAATAGTTTATTTTGGAAGTATAATTCATAAAAAATAAACAACACACTTTTAAAAGAGAAATTACGAGATTTTTATATTTTATTCGCAGTTTCATGATAGGGGTGTAAAAAATTTCTACAAAAATCGGATACATCTACTAGATTGGTGTGTTTATTCGTTGTAAAAACTGGCTTTTTCGTTTAAATTATTTCCCTTTCGTTATTCACTTTTTAATTTTTTTTTTTAATAAATATTTTGTGTTTTATATACATAAAGTAAAATTGTTGAATGTTACTGTTTTTATTATATTCGTTTTGGGGGGCACACTTAAAAAATTAAGAAAAATTAAAACGCAGCGAAATTTAAGTTTACGTTCAATTTTTGCAACAACCGTAAAAGAGCGCATACTCAGCAGGTTTTATCGTAATTTATAAGCATAATATTGAAACACTAAATCAACATTTTATTTATTTTTTTGCATAATTAATGATGGAAGTATTTTTCTGTTTATTTTCTTAACATCTGTTTAAAAAAATAAATAATTTGTACATTCCCTTGAAAAAATAATCAAACTTTTCTCTACTTTCACATTTGTTCCATTTTTACAAACTGAGCCACAGCAACGCTTGACCGGGTACAGCTAGTGTATATATATATATATATATATATATATATATATATATATATATATATATATATATATATATATAACATACTTTAATTGCCCTGAACGCAATTTTGTGTTGCATTTATGAATAGTATTTTACCATGAGTAAAAACAAACGAAAGAAGGTTTTCGAAGTAACATTTTTAAAACGTTAAGGACTCCATTATTCTATTGACCAATCAGTCAACTATATTAATAATTAAAAAGAAAAATCGATAACAATTAATAAAGTATATTATTAATCATGCATAGAATCAATAGCACTTCGTTTCTGCTTATGTGACGACCCAAGAAAGAAAGAGGATTGTTTTTTAAATATATTTCTCGGTATTTCGGCCCAACAAGCTTGAGAAATTTGCAGAAATATGGTTGTGTTTCCCAAGGTGCTATTTGTATAGACTCGATTAATTTAATTTAATGTAACATTTTGATGTTCAACAACATTTCGTACACTGTCATTTCATAATCGCATAATTTTTTCTCACTTGTGTTTTCGCGTTCAAGTGATGAAGGTCTTTGCTTTATAGTGTTATTATTGTTCCTGACTTGTCGTTATTATCGTGGTTGCTTTTCTAGTGTTACATGGTTGAATTATACCAGATCTTCAGGTTATTTCTCCAGTTATTTCTTGTGAGCATTGATGCATTTTCACAACTTAGTGACAATTAACTCTGCACATGTCAGGTCAAATTCCACTGATCTCAATTCTACAATAGTGTGTAATTCTGTAATTATACGAAAGAAGAAACAACCCGGTAATCAATGGTGGCAAATTATAGTAAACAACAAAACACCATACTACATATTAAGTGTGTGAGTATACGTCAACCTGACTATCAGAATGCAAAGACCGTTCAAAACTATTGAGAGGCATAGTAAGTGGAAGTATTCATGTAAGTTAAACTCTTATTTTTTACCCTGCTCATTTGTACTATACCCATTTCAAAAGCATATGAATAGCACTGCGTGACAAGTATAACATGCCCTTTATCGTGTTAACTCTTTTTAATAGTCACATCATTTTCTATTAGGTATTTATTACACAAATTACACCCCTTCTTTGTGCCGTTTTTTCTTTAACGGAAATATAAAATAATGCCCCGAAACTTGCATGTATTATGTGCAAATTGTATTTAAATATTTCGCAAAGATGAAACATATAGATATTTTTCTCGTAATCGCAAAAGAATAAATCATAAAAATGAAGGATTTTATTAAGGGTGAGTTTATTTACAGTTCGCGTATCAGTTTATGAGAGAAAATATAAAAATCTAAATAATCTCTTATCGAAATATATTTAGTCGTGAAATATTTGAACTGAAAATGTTTTCCATAGTGAACACCTGCACGTAAAAACAGTTTCAAATGTGTATTGTAAACGTTTGCGGCGCAATGTATATATATATATATATATATATATATATATATATATATATATATATATATATATATATATATATGTGTGTGTGGGTGTGTATATATGTATATATATGTATATATATATGTATATATGTGTATATATGTATATATTTATATATATATATATATATATATATATATATATATATATATATATATGGGGGTGTATGTGTGTGTGTAGAGATCGGGTGAAGATTTATATATGTAGATTGATATTAATTCAAAATTATTACGTGGATATTTTTTGCATATATATGTTCATATGTTTAATACATTTGCTATTGATTGTAACACTTACTTGGCCCGTTAACTTTTTACGTATTTTCTGAGGTCGATGTTTTGTTATAGTTTTGGTTATAACTTTCTAAGAATCTGTTAGGCTATGAAAAAACACAACATTTATTTCATAACGTAAATAGATGCCTAAAATCGAATTCATTTTACGTGACTGAACAATGTGAACTATTATTTGTCGATCCTACCACGTATGCAAGATAATGCGAACATTATTTTGTATTGCATGATTCAATTTTGAAAAATATTATATCACAACAGTTATTCATAAGAGTTGTGTATATACATGTGAGGAAATATAAATATACAATGCATTTCGTTACGTGCATTTAAAGTTTGCCCCAAAACAATACATGCACGCTAAGCTATACATATTCAGATTTTATTTTTTTAAACTCATTCTACATTTTGTATGTAAATAGAAAACCACATTCGTCTTATAGCCAGCATATAATTCATATTTACGTGCCTAAACATGAGAGCAATGCTAAACGCAATATCATTGTTAATTGTTTAGCTGCGGCTTTCAAAAAGAGAAAACTCTGGATAAAATGAAATTAAGGAATTCTAAAAATTAACAATAATTTATATTTTTTCCAGAACTAAACAGAAAATTAACCCTGAACGCAGTCAGAAACCTTCAATTATTAATTGAATAATGTTGAGCATTTAGCAAAGCGTAATACTCTTGATTTGTTCATCTACAATATTCACAGAAATATGTTTTACTACAACCGTTGCTATTTTTTCTTCACCTATGTTCTTAAATTTAATCGAAATTTCAATGAACAAAATTGTATGAATGAATTTTGTCTCGGCTTTTATTATATTTCGGAGACAACAACATGACGCTCTGTACTCTTTAGGCTATTCCGACTACATTTCACACATTAGGGCTTATTCGGACAACGTGTCGACCAATGTGACTTCCGAAATAATTAGGTGCATCTCAGACTTAATCTTTCTGTGGAACTTTGATATTTATAAAAAACATAGAACTGCGAGGAGTAGCGCGCTCTCATTCTGTCAGCACTGAACGGGTAGAAGCTTTTGTTATTTATGATGGTATTTTGGGCATTGAAAGCACTGAGTATTGGCATTTATCTTAAACAAAGGAGCAACTTGGATGGAAATTTTCATTGTAATTTATGTGTTACGCCGCCGTATAAAAATACGCTTTATTATTACTTGAAACGTATGTGTAGCCATGGCTGACAGTACCAAAAATGCAAATTTCTTGGATGAAAGGTATGGTTGCAAAAAATTCAATCATATTCTTAAGTTTCATGATATTAACATGAAGAAGATCAGATGTGATATGAGGCGAAACATTGAGGATGAAACCATTAGAAAGAATTGTCCAAATAATACCAAATACACTGGTAAAAACCAAGTATGTTGTCTGCATAAAAATGTCTTAGTTTTGCTTAATCAGGTCAAGGTCATATGCAATTGTCACCTTTTTGTTAACACGTACACATGTGTACAGCATTTTAGAAAAATTAACTGGGAGTAAAATCACATGTTTTAATATTTTTTTATTGTGTCGGATCGTTCTGGGTAATTATATCTAAAAAGGATCAGTTTGCTATAAAAAAAAACCCTCTAGATCTTCCAATAATTTATTCTCAGCAATAGCAACGAGGGACTAGATTCTGTGGGATGTGGTGGTACCTTGCAATACATAGAAAGTCATCAACAATTCTTTAGTGGGCAGGCAGAATACTGTTCTCACTGCTGCACATAAAGCTTAAATCTATGAAGCAGTTAACGGAGACACTTTAAAAAATGATCACTGCTTCATTGTCCCAGGATTTTTGCAAGACTTGCTTTGGAAAAGATGAAAGCTAACATCGTTGACAGTCCTCAGATACGACAGGTATTTAAAGGTCCAGAATTCGGAAGCGCATGTAACAAATTCGCATTAGAAGCATATAACGCCATAGTTCTGGTAGTGAATAACTTCTTAATAACAATATATATTTATATACATATATATATATATATATATATATATATATATATACACACACATATATATATACATATACATATATATACATATAAATGTATATATATACTCATATATATATACATATGTATATATATATATATATATATATATATATATATATATATATATACATACATACATACAAGCGGGCCAACCCGAGGTTGTTTTAGACAATAACAATATAAATTAGAAGGATTAACAAATTCCGTTCATCCTCTTTAGATTTTTTAGATTAAACTCCTATTTAGCTACTTACACCATTCTTTCCCTTCTTTTTCCCCTCGCCCCTTTTTTTATACCATTCTCTCCCATTTGACCTCTAACACCTGTCACTACATTTATCACATTTTTTAAGCATTGAAAGTTATAATAATGTAAGTAATTCACCAGCGATTTCAGTTTGAAAGTTCTTCGTTCCGAGAAACTCAGATTGTCTTTCAAACCTACTATCTAAAAATATGTAGGGAAATCTATGTTCTTGTTAATTTGCTACTTCCCTGTTATCAATATAATAAAAAGAGATTGTAATTTTAGGTTGTTGTCTGCAAAGCTAAATGTCTGTTTTTGTTTTTTTTTTTCTTTTTCTTAAAGCATTTTTATTTTCAATATATACTAAAATATTCGTGTAGACATCAAATTTCTCAAGGAGACAGTGGCTTCCGGGGGACACGCAGAATATATATAGTGTAAACTTGCGGAATTATTAGTATATAAACCTATATGGTATTGGATTATGAGTGTTATATATTCCAGTCAGCGCTTGGTTATCAAAAAATATAAAATACATTTCTCATAGGGAACGCTGCATGTAAACCCATCTTTTTCATCTAGGGTGTTGAGATAGGTTTTATTAGTAGATACGACTTTCGAAATATAATCTGTTATCTTACAGACATTTATTCTGTGTGGAGTATCTCTGAAATTACCTAGAAATAATTAGGAATTCATCTCGAATACTTCCATAAATGATTCATCCTATTCTTAATTGGAACATGTGCTTAAGTAATGTCTACAAATTTGAAATAAATGCATAAGTAGTTATGTTTTTCTTTTCAGCATGTTTGAAAACTATCCCCAATCTTGCATTATCAGCACCAAAGCCACATTTGGGGGTGGATATTCGGGAGTATTTTATTCATTTCACGGGTTAATTTTACATGGAAATGCAGATATAGATATTATGTAGATTCAATAACCTGTTATTTATACAGCACACAGAAACATATCTCTTATATTGTAATTCCCGCCTTATCTCTCTCCCTGTCTCTTCCTTTCTATATCTCTCTTTTTCTCCCTACACAAACGTATAGGTATTATGTTGGTGCAAAAATAATGTCGCTCTTAGACGTTCAACAATATTTATGAAAATGACCTTATTTTGCACGGAACCTAATACATACATATATATATATATATATATATATATATATATATATATATATATATATATATATATGAAATAAGATATAAATAAATTGATATATATAGAGAGAGAGAGAGATAAAGATATATATATATACATATATATACATATATATATATATATATATATATATATATATATATATATATATATATATATATATATATATATATTGCAATATGCATATATGTCCATATTAATATATACACCATAATCATGCTGACACACCGGTTTTCGTCAGATCACCGAAGTTAAGCCACGTCGAACCTGGTTAGTAATAGGTGGGTGTCCATTTTAGAATTCTAGGCGCTATATGTTCTCTCCTCTTATCTCGATGTCTGTTTCCAGTCGTCCTGTACATACACTTCATTTTCCACTGGTATTTAACAATGTCGACTTAGGAGAAGTGTGGTTGGAGAATGCGCACCTACTGCCGAAATATTTTCACTCGGAGGCGCCCATTCGTGGGTATTAATAGTATGTTAAAGATTGAAGAACCCTTTGTACTGATATACATATATATATATATATATATATATATATATATATATATATATATATATATATATATATATCAGTATAAAGGGCTCCTTCAGTCTTTAATAGTGTGAAATAGGAATGCTTATGTTGATAATATATCATTTTATTCAAAACCACTTGATTGTTGCATAACCGCTGGAGAGTGCCTTTTATTTATCTTAACCTGTCTCGTCCTGTCTTTATCTCTTTAGTGCACATTTTTAAAAATTTATGTTTCAATTCATACAATTATTTGTCCCAGAGGAGCAATTTCTCTTCACATGACAGAATATATGATGTGACTGTTCATACAAGATGACACTCACAAACCAGCATTCTTTGCTTGTCATTAGCAAATGACGCCAAAGATTTTTAGAAACAAAAGTTGGTTCTACACATTCATACACAGTGCAAGTAATTCTCTCAACACTGGAAGTAAACGATTAGATACTTATCTACTATAATTCGAACTTGACTCTTTAAGATATCAGTTACAGTCATATGACGTTGTACTTCTCCTGTTATTCATCTCCCTTGACATAAAATCAAATGATCTATTCTATAATAGAGAAGAATGTGTCGTGCAACTTACACCCCTAGACACATAGACATTATGGCAATTAAAAACCACACTGGCGCTCGCACCTTATCACCGAAAGGTATTAGTGTGATTAAATGCTGAATCTGACCATATACTACACAGCTCTTTTAACGTATTGGAAATTGTTAAAGTAAATTTTAACATCTATACATAATACAACTTAGAAGATTATAAAGGCATATATATATATATATATATATATATATATATATATATATATATATATATATATATATTTAGTGGAAATGGTAATCAATAAAAACTGGAGAAAGTGCTCAATACTGGTGTAGAGCAAATATACGTTTTTTTTATTACCGTATCTTTCTGATAAGTTACATTATTGTAAAGTAACTTAACAGAAAGATACGGCAATAACAAATAAAAAATAAAAGGTATATCTATCTGTATATATGTATATTTATCTCTCTTTCTCTCTCTCTCTCTCTCTCTCTCTATATATATATATATATATATATATATATATATATACGTGTTATTTTTAACTGTAACTTAACAGAAAGATACGGCTAAAAAATAAAAAATAAAACGTATATATATATATATATATATACGTTTTACTTTTTATTTTTTATTACCGTATCTTTCTGTTAAGTTACATTACACACACACACACACATATATATATATATATACATATAGATATAAGTTATATTAAGTTACATTACATATATATATCATAAAGAAGAAGAATTCATATAAAAACGTTTTAATTTGAATAAAATACAATATTCATTAAGTGCGCTTGAAAGCCAAATCACAACGTAATATTAGGAAAATAAACAAATATTTCACTTGTTTCAAATTTATCACAAATATATTTCAGAGGTATACTCTATCTTCAGTGTGTTGTTTTGTTTCTTTTTCCTTTTCGTCTTCCTTGCCATGTTGTCAAGTTTGAGAAAGAAGTCTGTTTTTTTAAGGAGCCGCGCTTTGTATCCGGCGGTTTTATTTTGAAATGTTTGAACAGTGCGTAGGCCACGCGAGAATAACGTAAAGAATGAGAGTTCATATATAAACGTTGTTTTAATTTGAATAAAATAAAATACGCATCAAGTGTGCTTGAACGCCAAATAACAACATAATATAAGGAAAATAAACAAATATTTTACTTGTTTGAAATTTATCACAAATATATTTCAGAGGTCTACTCCATCTTCAGTGTGTTGTTGTGTCTCTTATTGTTCCTTTTCGACTTCCTTGCCATGTTGTAAAGTTTGAGAAAGAAGTCTGTTTTTAAGGAGCCTCGCGTTGTACCTGGCGGTTGTATTTTGAAATGTTTTAACTGTGCGTAGGCAACGCGAGAATAACGTTGTTTTAATTTGAATTAAATAAAATAAAATAAATTAAATACGTACATACAAATACATGCATACGTGTGCAAAAGCGACACACACATAGACACGTAAATGTATACATATAAAAATACGCACACGCAAGAATACACGGCTATATGTATAGATACACAAATGATCACATAATATATATTTATATATATATATATATATATATATATATATATATATACAAATGCCTACAAATATACACACATACACACATATACATATATATATATATATATATATATACACGTACATATATATATATATACAAAAATATACAAATAAAAATACACATACACACACAGACATCCCCCCACACACATATATATATATATTTATATATATATATATATGTATATATATATATATATATATATATATATATATATATATATATATCAGAACATCCCTCTATATGAAAATCAAGTATATGCGTATGTATACAATAAATATATACAGACGGGCATCTACAGAAATAAAACTACGTACGGAGATACTATTATACAGGCATAAGTATATATTTAATCAAATAGGATTAGGGTATTAAAAATTAAAATGAATTATATTTAAAATAAATTTTTCGATTAGAGTTTATTATGGAATTATTAAGAAATTACTAAGAGCATGCAATATTTAATTGTAAATATGAAAATGTGTGCATATTGTTAAGTAGAAAGGCCATCCGACGTTGTTCGGGACCGCATAAGAAAAAATTTGAACATACCTGTTATTATTAGGATAGAGGAAGTTTTGATGTCTATGTATGAATTGGCATCTTATACAAAATAATATTTTACCTATTATAGACGGTTATGATATGTAGGAGATAATTATAAGTTCCCTAGGACAGGAAATTTACAGCACAGGACGGATAATGTGCAATACATATTAAAAATAACTTATATAATTTTCTGTTGTGCAAACTTTTCTGTATAGCATGCTGATTTTTACATCAGCATGCTATAGTGAAGAAGAACCTTATTTCTCATTGAAAAGTCATACTACCTGAATATATTATATGATAGTTGGTTTTAATAACTTTTATGCACGCCACAGGTAGGATTTTCTTTGTTTTTTTAATATGGGTATTATACTGCACAAGTACCTTATTGCTTGATTAGGATAATGTAATAGTACGTTATTTCTAAGATATAGATGAAACAACTTGATAATTTTACATAATTGGCTGTTGTGCAAACATTTCCGTGTGCCACAGGTGAGAGTTTGTTTTTGCGTCATAGGACTAGAGTAACGAAGCTTCTTATTTCTTATATAAATGTCATACTACTCGAATGTATTACATGATTTTCGGTTTTGATTACTTTTATGTACGTCGCAAGTCAAATTTCCTTGGTTTTTCACAGCAAAATTACCTTATTTCTTGGGTAGGATACTGCACAAGTAACGCATTTCTTGTGTTAGATTGTGTAAAAGTACCTTTATCTTATTTATAAATGACAGAACGCAATACTTTTATGAAATTTCTGTTGTGCTAAATGTTTTGTACATCAGGGGTTAAGATTTTTGTTATCTGGCTGCTAGAGTGAGGAAGCACATTACTTTTAGATATAAGTTATACTACTCGAAAATTTAACGGGATTTACAGTTTTAATAACTTATGTACGTCACAGGTAAGATATATTTTGTTTTTTCAAGAGAGTACTATACTGTACAAGTACCTTATTTCTTTGGTAGGATATTGTGCAAGTATCTTATTTCTAATATAAAGATTAAACTACTCGATGATTTTACATAAGTTTTTCATATGAGTACTGTACTGTCAAATTCCTTAGTACTTGGATAGAATTCCTTGTAAACATAAATAATTTAACAAAGTAAGTGAAAATTGTATGTGATTTTCGGAATATGACATCTATAGATATATACAAATATATGCATTACATATAATTCGTAATAATCAGTTAATTAGTTTTGGATGTGATATAATCATATACACATAATTAAAATTAATAATGATCGGTTAATTAGTTCAGAAGTCAATGCAATAAATAAATATATATATATATATATATATATATATATAAACATATGCACATTCTCCACATCTATAATGATCGGTTAGTTAGTTTAGGAGCGAATTGAATACGTAGAAATATATAAACCTACACAAATAATAAAAACACATAATCAAAATTCATAATGATCAGTTAATTAATTTTGGAGTGGCTCCAATAATTGAAATACATAATCATATACACATCCTTAAAATTAATAATGATATGTCCATTAGTGTTGGAGTGAATCCAATACATACAAATATACAGACATGTATACATACATACATAAAATTCATAATGATCGGTTAATTAGTTTAGGAGTGTATCCAATGCACAGAAATATATAATGATATACACCCCATTAAAATTAATAATGATCGGTTAATAAATTTAGGGCGAATTAAATACATACAAATATACATACATATACACATAATTAAAATTCATAATTATCGATTAGATATTTTAGGAACGAATTCAATACAAACTTCCATTACTGGATCTATTTACGTGATTGTTGGAATGCAACTAATAAACCGATATATAATATATCCCATATATTTGGAATATGAAATTTTCGTTATGTACAGCAAAAACATTTTTCCGTATTTTTTGTTATATAAAGTGTCCTTTTATAATTATTAGTTAACATTTAAAAGTCGGAATATCGGAATGTAACAGAAAAAAAAGTAAGAAAGAAATGGTGGAGCTCGAACCCGCAACACAGGTGTTAGTAATCGATGATGCTACGTATTGCACAAATCAGGCAACGGCTTTCATACTCTTGTAAATTTACTAAATAAATAAATCTCTGTTACAGATCGTGCGCATGCCTAAACGAGACCAGTGTCGCTATGCTCGTTAAGTTGTAATTTCTTTCAAGTTTGAACTACTTTTTGGAATACCTTAGCAATTATTTTAATCAATTAAACACCCCTAATAAAATTCTGCACCCTATATGCAATCTTTCCAGCTATTCAACATCCTCTGTCGATCATCCGTCTAGAAGGAGATACAAATTGAAAAACGGAGACACACACTCACACACAGACATAGTGAGTTTTATATATTTCATAATAAGAAGTTATTAGTATCATCATTATAATGAGTTATAAAAGGTGTTATATTCTATCATATTATTATGTGTTATGTAAAATATTCCTTTTACTAGTTATCAATTAAAGTTTATAATATCATTGTTTTTAAGGGATGATAGATCGTGTATGAGCGAACATTTGGCTTCCAAGAGCTCAAACTCCTCCGCCAATTTGGGATCAAACACTTGACATTTCAGATGTAGGTTACCTGGACATGAGTCATAAGTTTTTAATATATATATATATATATATATATATATATATATATATATATATATATATATATATATATATATATATTCACATAAAATTAGGGCAGTACAAAGGGCCCGAGCAAAGCCGGGATTAACTGCTAGTATATATATATATATATATATATATATATATATATATATATATATATATATATATATGAAGAACTAGCTGTACCTTGTTACGCGTTGCTGTGGCTGAAAAAAAACCCCAAAAATCATAATCGACAAACGTTCAGGTTCTCAAAACATGTGGATATAGTTTCAAGAATAATTTTGTTGTTTGTTCTGTACTGCACTAATATAAATACTGATGCTTAAATGAAACAAGTAGCATAAAATATATTGTAATGTCGCATTACTGGAAATATCCAAAAATGCATGCAAAACGATAATGTGTATTTTAAAATTTAAGGGTTTTTACTTTTAAGGAAATAGAAATTTAAGCTATTTCTCAAGTATTTACGGCATATATAACGTGACAAAAAAGAAATAGCCGCCGAAAGCAGTTGTTTCTGTTAAATCATAGCTCATATAAATCGAAAAAAAAGTATTTTGTTCTAATGCTGTTCGTAAAATAAAATCAACGTTTTACAAGAATGGAGATGCATTAAATTTTATCGGATCAAGACATAAATAGACGAAAAAATGTTAGTAGTTATAATTACGTATTTAAATATAATAGACCTTTCGGCTGTATTATATCGCTACTATAACGAAGAAACGCCCATTTGTATCCACCGACCCGTACAAAGAACACTCCAAATAACTTGACCTGGAAAGTAACGGGAGAAGTATAGTAAGACAGAGATTTAAAAAATAATTAAAATTTACTGATTAGATATATATTTTATTATCTAAATAGAACGTGCTGTGTGTAATGTTTATTAACATGCGAAAAATGTTCATGCAAAGTGTCTGAAAGCAAAAGCTGGGGTTTCTTTAGTAACGCACGCGCACAGAATCATACATGCACTTTCTCGACGACTCCTAAAATGTCAATAAAGCAACAGGCTAGAAATATGAAAAAAATTATGTAAATATATTTGAACTTTACCGTACACACACACACACACACACACACACACACACACACACACACACACACACACACACATATATATATATATATATATATATATATATATATATATATATATATATAATTTGTTCCGGATAAGTTGAATCGGTATTATATTTTTATATCATCTTGCAAATATCTAAAAAGAGAAGTTTTTTTGTTTTTTTTAATTTATTTACGACCGCAGGCTGGACGGAACACAAGAATGGACGCGTAAAGTTACTGAAAATTACAAACTGTATACTTATTTTTTCTTTCGTTTATATAGAGAAGAACATAACTTCGTAATATTATAATATTCATAGCTCAGCCAATCCGAATAAGCGCAATTTTAGAAGGGAGATTTTTTTTTTTTGGAATCAGGAAATAGAAAGATTTATTTTGGAATAAGGATATGTAATGATTATGAGTTTATGCTTCCGGTACGAAGATTTTTAACTTCTATATCTGTAGAACGTATATATTACCCACCGGTTTTTAGTGAGGGCGGTAGGAAGACTTTGTATTTAAAGAGAAAAATATGAACTATTTTATCTAACGATTGTGTAAATGTGACGGTGTTGCACCTATTATTTAATAGAGGATATTATTATATCGAGGTAATTTGTCAAACCTGTAATTGTTAAGTTACATAAAATAGTTGCTAGGCACAATGAATTTGTATGCTACATTGGCTCTTGCAAACCTTGTGTACTTTGGTCTAGAGGGGAATTTCTACAATCAATATATAATATATTGGGATGGACAGAGCATTATTTTTAATAATTACTATGATAATTTTATAAATACACAAAACTATTAGAGTAACTCGATATTTCCGAGGATTGAATGATGATCAAAACATGTTTCACACTCTATTCTTATTGGGATCAGAATCAATGAACTAACCCATTTTGGAGGTAAATCGATTGATCGCATGCTCTAATTAAAAACCATTGCGAGGGTTCACATGCTTGTGGAAGTGACATAGTATACATTGCACGGAATAGAACCTAGAGTTCATTATATTAAATAATTTTATATACAATAATTGTAATAAAAGTTTTAAGTGTAAAAGTCAAGTATTATGCTTCAACTTTGTTCTACGCAACAACATTCATTTCGAACATTTTCTGTCATAGCGCTCTCAAGAACTTACTGTTAATTTTATGTCAGAACTTAATGATAGTTAAATGATATTGGCTAGAATTTAAGTTAAAAGTTATCAAAGTGAAATTTTGCTTTAGAAAAATACATTCATTTTAAACGCACCCTTATCATATCAAAGCGCCTATGTTGATTTTATATGTAAGTCTTCTTGGCTTGTGCAGTAATAATATTAGGTATATAGTGAAAATTGCATGTCCTACCTTTCACCGGATTATTTCAGTTATCGGTATTCTTAGAGAACATTTCGATACATAACATATAGGATGACAAATTACTTAGATGTGAAATTCCTAAAACTGTGCTCAATCCGTTTTTGTTTTAATAGTGACGGAACTCACAAAAAGAAACAAACATTAAGAGACACACAAAAGACAACGCACCCACAAACATAGATACACAAACAGACAGCCACACTTTTTTTATATGATAGTAGAGATATGCCCTCCTCCTCGTGTCTTATATCGTATGATCGTTCTTAACAATTTAATTCGCTGAAAGTAAAATTACAAAATCTACAGACTGACACATAACTTATAAATAAGTTAAACTGTAGGTGTGGCTCATGCGTTTAATGTTGCCGTCGTTATATTTTATTTGTTTTTGACTAAAATTTTCTGAAGTTAGTTGTTTTTTCCAAAAAAATATGTTTACATTATATATATATATATATGAATTTATATATGTATATATGTATATATATATTTATATATATATATATTTATTTATATATGTATAAATGTTTATATATATACATATATTTATATAAAGTAATTAATTATATACATATATTCATATATATATATATATATATTTATATATGTATTTTATATACATATTTGCACAACTGTATATATATATATTTATATATACATTTATTTATATATATATATATATATTAATATATATATTTATATATATATATATATATATTCATTTATATATACATTTATATATACTTATTTATATATACACATATATATTCATATAAATACACATATTTATATATACATATCATTCAACCACGGTAGTGGTTGAATATATGCTTAAGTCCGAAATTGACTGAATCAAGAAACATTCAAACCCCCACCACTAATTCCGTTCGCAAACAAATTTCAAACAGTTATATAGTTGGATAGAACATAAAAATTAATAATTTTATTATACCATAATTAGGATTATTTAATTCATTTGTATGTAAATTATAAAATTATTAATTCCATCTATTAAGTAACTAACTAATGAATTAATTTTATTCGAACAATTTACACTTCATAAATATATGCAAATAATAGGGGGAAATAAGTTCAATCCAGCGACTGACACCCTTTCTAACTCTACAATAAACAACAACATATGCAAATAATAAATAAAATATTTATCAATATTCAAATTTTATTTTTCGCGGCAAATTTTAAGTCTAAAAAATTCTTATTGTTTACTTTACTAGAATATCTTGTTTTTTTACTTTTCCAGGTTGAATTTATTGTCCTTTACTTTTCCAGGTTTAATAAAATCTTAAGAATATTACTTTTCATGCGCGCATTTTTCCATATAATATATTTATGTATATATACACATATATATTTATATGCATACATATATATTTATATATGCATATATATACATATATATGCATATATAGGCGCGCGCGCACACACACACACACACACACACACACACATATATATATATATATATATATATGTATATATATATATATGAATAATAGAGACGAATATTAAGGTAAACATGCTTTATTTATTTTAAAATTATATTTTGATCGACTCTTTGGTAAACAGACATCCAGGGTGTTTTTTTAAACTACTTTTAAAACTCGTCGAAAACCAACATATATATGATTCTGCCTTTTCGATTTTCAGTTTAATGGTTAAGAAAAACCTCCATCAAGAACGCTCTATTTGAAAGGTCTTAAATGACTGCTGATATATAGCTTTCTATTCATCTAGTTACATATGTTTAATACTAAAATAATAACATTCTAAGAAAAATAATTTCATTCAACGGGACTCAATGAGTGATTGACGCTAGGCAGTAAAAGATGAAAATACACACACACGGATATATATATATATATGTATATATATATATATATATATATATATATATATATATATCCGAATTGATGAAACCCGAGTGTATATAGGTATTTAAAATTTAAAATTTAAAATTTATTATGGTAAGTAATTATGTCAGCCCCTTTGAGAAACTCATTTCTTACCGTTGAGAACTTTCATTAAAATAAAGCCGAGCAATTTACACTCGCATTAGCATGTCATCATATAACTTTTACAGACGTTATAAAAATGTGCAAAATGTTTAAATTTCAACAATATTTCTCGCGGTTAACGGTGGCCGAACGGATTTGGTCCTTGCCAAAGTAGTCAGATAGGGCTCTCTTTCCGGATTCGTATCTATCGATCGTTGTTCATCATAAAACCCTGCACTGATTGAATCAGCAAGGGATGAAACACTAGTATCTGTAGCTAGTCATTTATTATTATAGTAAATAATTCCTTTAAGAAACTCGCTTTTTATCGGTAAGAAATTTCAGTTGCAATAAAATCGTCAATTTAGCAATTCTAATATTCGTCTTTGTTTACCGTTGAACTTTACCTTTAGTTTATACTAGCATTTCAGCCCGGCGTTGCCCGGGTGTTTGGATGTGTATGTTGAGCAAAAAAAAAGTGGTAGTAGGAAGGCAGGCTCGAACACGTACCGCAAAGGAGGAAAAGAACGGGTTAAAACCTAACGTTTATGCTGTTACGACCACCGCCAAACCAGAAGCGGCATTTTTTTTTAAATTAAGGCTAAGCAATCTAAAGGAGAGTATAACTTTCAGAAATATCGGCGAAAAAAGTGACCCTGTAGAAAAGTGCCTAGTTGAAGGGAAGCTATTAATGTTTTTAGCCAATTTTTCGATATTTGTCGTATGAAAGATCGCACTTTAAAACGATACTGATCTTGGTAAAGTATTGGTAAAGTATTGAACATTTAAGGCAGACATGCAAACAGATATCCATGCATACATTTATATATTGGTAACTAAAAATTTTCGACCGAAAATGATGAAAAAGCATGCCCTATCTCTGAATACGCTTTATGTAAAATTTCAAATACTTAGACCAGAAATTGTCTGAGTAATTTGGAAGAGACCGCAGAGGTAATTTTTTCAAACTTTGACCCCTATTATGACCTCTTTAAATTTATTGTTTTGGGCTCAAATCAAGTTAGTAAGTTAGATTCATGTCCAAGGAACCTATCTCTAAAATTTCAAGTTCGTAGACAAAAAATTGTCGGAGGAGTTTAGTAGAGTTCTCAAAGGTCAAATCGTTGAACTTTTACCCCTTAATCGCCAAATTTCTGGCTAAAAACCGATCACATCGATTTTCCCAAATCTCAGTACCCTGTATATAAAATTTCGAGTCTGTAGACTAAAAATTGACAGAGTTATTGCGTAGGGAAATGTACACAGCCACACACACAGGCGCACACACAGACACGGTCACTTATATATATATATATATATATATATATATATATATATATATATATATATATATATATATATATATATATATAGAGAGAGAGAGAGAGAGAGAGAGAGAGACTAGCATTTCAGCCCAGCGTTGACGGGTGTTTTGAGGTGTATGGTGTGCAAAAAAAAAAAAACGAAAAACTGTCAATTATTTTTAAAAATTTAGCCCCTATTATGACCCCTTAAGAGGTATTGTTTTGGGCTAAATGTCAGGTATTAAGTTAGATCCATATCCAAGGAACCTATCTCTAAAATTTCACGTTTTTAGACCCCAGATTATTGGAAGAGTTTGGTAGAGTTCTCCAAGGTCAAATCGGGAACTTTGACCGCTTAACAGACAAAATTCTGGACGAAAACCGATTACAAAGATGGTCCCAAATCTCAGTACCCTGTATATCAAATTTCGAGTCTGTAGACTAAAAATTGACAGTTATTGCGTAGAGAAAATGTGCACAGACAGACACACACATACATACACGTTCACTTTTATGGATATATAGATAGATAGACTACTAGATTAAACAGAAATATATGCGTATGCATAAATATATATGCAACCAATTGGTTGTTTACTGTAAAGATTTCACGCAAATATTATGCAATTATAAATCATGTAGAATATCTGCATGAATATAATTACAATTAATAGTTACCTCTAGATGATCATCCCATAAGAAACCCGAAAAAAGTAATAGAGAATTAATTAACATGAATGTTTAAAAGAATATGCAAATTAGCTACATCTTTTGCTAGTGAATGCATTTCCACAACCCATATCTAAGAAAATTGTATTTACTTTTTAAATAAATAGAAAATAGGGTTTTGAATTTGAATATTAACACACAAAAGGAAAACGAATTTACAGGAGTATAGATAGATAGATAAGCGGACATCTTATATTATGCGTTCAAATTAATTAACCTTCAATAAACTAGATCAAGGTATTCTACATAATTGTGCTAATTGTAGAAATGTTATGTTCATACGAATAGAAAATAATAGATACATTCTCAGGAATTTATCTTTTTAGTATAACTACAGACAAGCAATCACTATTATAACAAAATACACCGATCATTACAAATTTAACATTTTTGAATGTTTCCATATGGAGGGAAATGATCTTGGACACACTATATATCTAGTATAAACGTATGTATTATAATGTACAATTGTACAATGATAGAAGCCCCTATAGGTTAATCACGTTCAAAAGGAAGAAACATTCCTTCTTTTGTAAACAGAAGTGTAGTTCAAACGAACGTGAATGTTCCCCAGGGTTACTCATGAAAATCGAGATAATCCGGACTCCGAGGTAGGGTATTTGATGGACAGAAAACGTGAAGTGTAGTCTACGAACAGATAATACATTTCTCTGGACTAAGTTAAGTCGAAAAGAATACATTACAGATGTAAACATCGATTACATTTTTAAGTATAATCAGTATTATAATATAAACATTTTATATTGTATAATTAAGGCACACTCATAATATTATATATATATATATAAATATATATATATATATATATATATATATATATATATATATATATATATATTATTGTATTATTTGCATGGTCTGTCTCATCTTTCTAGTAGTAAAGTATCACGAAAAAATATGCTTATCATTCTTCATAAATCATGACGCAGCGATTACTTGTAATTATATATATATATATATATATATATATATATATATATATATATATATATATATATATATATATATGGACACACTCACCTGAGATACGTGCTATACAGAAAGTTAGTTACGCTTTCTATCCTTAGTTTTGTTTCCTCTTCTGGTTAGTCTTAAGTAGTGCGTTCACCACGAAATGACACATCGATTATAATTCAACCAGAAAAATAAAATCTAATGTTTTCGACATCTTGATCAAAGATAGCTACAAGACGATAATACGTCCACAGCCAACCCGACGGTTCTTTAGACTATTTCATATATTTTATTTCTATTAATGTATATATAATATGAGTTTAATATTCTCTCGTGACTAACTGTATTTTGTATATAGAATTGTGGAAATCTATACAACAGTGAAAATAAGTATACTTATTAATGTTATGACTAAAGTAAGAGTCTTATTAAAAGAGTGTTTTATTAAGAGGGATGTTGAATCTTAGAGAGAGAGAGAGTTCTAGAGATTGTTCATGTTATTACGATTCCTATATATTAAATGTTCAGTCCTTGTTCGTGTTATGAGATATATATATATATATATTTTAAATGTTCATTACTTAGACTAATAGATGTATTGCTATGTGAAGCTCTTGGAGTGAGGAGATAGTGTTCACTGTTCAGACATTGTGTAGACATGATGTAGATTCTCATTGTGGATATGAGAAGTCGAGATGTGTATGAAAAGCCATTTTATAACACAGATATATAATACAATTTTCACTTTACCCTTTTGGAAGAATCATAAGACAAGACGAGCTTTACAAAACACATGATTAATTTATTTCTTCACGACCGGTCGTGGTTTCCATCATCAAGAATTTAACTTCACATTTTAGTTTCAAAGTGATGTCTCGCTTCCTAGACGACTGACTGTCTCTCTCCGAGTTTCTCCCCGACTGACCAACTCTAAAGTTTTTTTTTCTTTATTCCTAGAACTTTCGATTTTCCGTGACGTCATACACATGTTAAAACATGTGCCTTCTTTCACGTGCTCTGGACATACGTGTCCAAAACTTTTCCTATTTCTACAAAAGGAATTTTAACCTATATTCAGTAACCTATTTTTCCAATATGTTAAAACATTATCTTATAAGCTGCATTCTTTCAATATAAAATTTCATAACAAACTTGACAGTTCACATTCTTTTCTTGAAATGTTTTATCTATATTCTAAACAAACGTTTGTTTTACATTTTTAAATTCTCACACGTAATCTATTTCTAAACGTAAATTACGAGGTTCGAATTTCGTCTATTGCTATTTCATTTTCATTTTAACTAAACTCTCTATTTTTATACTTAGATGAAAAGGGGACAGCCCTTATCATGTAACAAAAACACTGAACGATGTTTTAATAATCAGCTTTAAAGGTTCCCCTACTGATGTATGTAAGATTAATCAGAACTCCTTTTCAATCTATATCATACAAATAAAATGTAAAATATGTGCAGGGTGGAACGATACAATTGTCGCAATAGAAAAGACGACATAATTCTATATTCAGTTTCAGGGAAAACCGATGCTCTTTTCTTGTTGAAGACAATCTACTAGTTGGCCAGTTGTGTACAAATCCTTAGAGCGATAAGGGGGGTCTATCATGTCTGAAAGTGACGGAAAGTTTTACAGGCAAGAACGGGGATTCACCGCTGTACAACTCATGCTATCTACCAGTCCAACTTTTGATAACATGACCCTTGCCAGCACCTTCAACATGAAAAACCAGACACTACTCAAGAAATTTTCCGACCACGGTTAAGGCCTTTAGTGTAGTTTCAAGTGAGGACCATATCATGCCAAATCAAATCTTTGAACTCAGCATACAATTTTACACCAAAGTGGATGTGCTGATAAGTGGGGTGATCCTCTGGTGCAATCAGGTGACTACTGACATATTCTGTGTGTAGCAGCAGGTTAATGCGCCGGCGACCACATTCAAATAGGTTCAGGCTTGGCTTCAGACGGAGTGCAGCAACTTTGTACTTTTCTCTTCTCTCGTCTTCTGACCTAAACGCGATGGACTATTTAGATAAATCATACGCCGAGACCCTCAGCAGCATGACATCGCACAACACGAAAGCCAGCATGGTCGTCGCTATCCGCCGAGTATTCACCGACCTCCCGCTGGTGCTTGGAGAAAAGGCATGCTCCCAGTTCGATACCCGTACCAACGCGTTAATTAAGGTTAAATGTTGCTAAATGGAAAATCTATAAGCTATTTGTGTGTGTGTGAAATAGGGTACGATTTTGAATATCTCAAGTATCAAATACTCCTTATACACTGTGAAATAAACTTCTTGTATTAAAACCATAGAGGGGAGATATAGCATATGAGAAATATTTGATACCAAGTCTCCCCTTTGTTCTATTTAACATCAATAGCAGCAAGTTTTAGTCCCCTCCACCAAGATCAGCGGTTTGGGGGAAATATCAGATTTTTGTAATTCATATGGAAAAATAGAAAAATAAATGACTATGATTGAAGCATGACTAAAGGTGCAGTATCTTTCCACCCTAAAAATCCTTTAAATTACAACCACTATTGGTTTTTGAGGGTGCTGAAAACGTAAATATCTTTAAAAATTCAAGAACACGAGTATCTTCTAAGACATGAAAATATAGTTTCAAAAAGTGGGGAATCACTTTTTTATAATACTTTTACGTAAAACGAACACCCACTTACTAGCCATCTTTTTTTTTACAGGGGAGAGTCTGTTAATATTTGGGGGAGCGGTGACCATTATTGTTTTATGGTAACACTAACACACAATCTACTTTAAAAAAAAAAACGTGTTTTCTATAGGTTTTCGCGTGTGCTGATAACTAATACCGCATTAAAATTTCTCGCAAATAAGTTTTTTTTTACAGAGATTAATGAATGCAATTGTTTATGCTATAAGTGGTGGACATTGTTATATGCGCAAGCGGGCATATTTTTATTTATATCCATAAAAATACTTACGTATAGAAAATGTAAATTCAATATTCGTTTTCAGCACACTCGAATAAACAACAAGCTATTTAATGAAAGTTGAGTGTTGGTCTACCATACCACAATAAACACATCCTCTAAAAAAATAACAGACTCCCCCCCTACAAAAACGGTCGCCATAAACTGGGTGCTCATTTAAGGTTAGATTAATGTACAAAACTGATCCACCCCTTTTTGAACTATATTTTTTAATATCCTACAAACTACTCTTTTACTACAATTTTCAGCGTGCTTTTCGTTTTCAGCACCATCGAAAACCTATAATAGTGGTAATTGAAAATATACTGCAATTTTACCGAAACAATTTATGGCCGTATAAATAGTGTCAGAAATAGCCTTTCAATCAAACAATAGATCACCACCTCGCACAAACTTATCTTCAATTTACAAATAGTATGGATTTAGGTAATGTCCTCCTACTGCAGACATTTTAATAACATCCTTGAACACATCTACCATGCAGTGGATAAGGCGAGCGAAGCCAGGGTTGTAGTCCTTGCTAAATCCACGGCCTTTGACAAAATTAAATCGTACAGTATAAGTGGACGAATACTAAATATGATTAGATCCTTCTTAGGGAATGGGACCATCTTGGTTGCCATTAATAGACGTACGTCTAAACAGCATAACATTAATGCGAGAGTGTCTCAAGGGTTGATACTTGGACCACTATTTCCGGCATTCATTATACACATTCTTGATTATATTTTTTTTCTGAGATATGTATATTTGTTGATGATAAAACTCTTTATAACACACACGACGGAGGAACTGGTGTACTCAAATCTAAGACAATGAGAACATCCTTAGACAATGAGGTCCATATAGTAGTGGAATGGGGCCGTAAATGAATTGTAACAGTTTATACTAGTAAGTCAAAATTGCTGTCCTTTAACAAGATATCTATGACAAATAAAACCGTACTTGATTACTGTATCTTCAAACTCTTCGGCTTAACATTTACACGGAAATATGAACTGAAACAAACACATTGAGGGCATTGCTAACAGTTCCGTTAAGAAGGTTGCTTCCCTCTATTGTATTAGACTGGCACTTGAAGAATACTCACACCTGAGAGTGTCCTGTACAGTTTACAAATCCACTCTTCCAAACTCCTCCGCCAATTTTGGGTCTAAACACTTTAAATTTAAGGTATAGGTTCCTTGGACATGGATGTAACTTAATAACGTAATTTGAACTCAGAACAATAGATGTTAAAGTGGAATAATAAGGGTAAAATTCACAAAAAATTGACTGCTTTTTATCTCAACATAAACATCCAAACACCCGGGCAACGCCGGACTGAATGCTTATATATATATATATATATATATATATATATATATATATATATACTAGCAAAAGTACCCGTTGTTGACTGTATATTTCCATTCTATGGAGGCCAGGCGCTAACGCAGACCCCACAATTTTATTATCCCATCCTTATTTAAGTTGAAACATACTTATCAAAGGGTTCTTATGTGCATCTATATCAAAAACCCTTGTAAACTTTTTTTTCTGTTTTTTTAATTTAAATTTCTTTTTATTTCCATACTTTGGGGGCCAGGTGCGAACGCAGACTCCAACATTTTAGTGAACCACCGTTCTGCCAGATCAAGCATATCCATTCCTGTGCTCGATACATTTTCTATCATTATATGTGATCAGTTTTATATAATAGTCCACCATATAGGAATCTATTCGTGACCAGACACACACACAGACGTTCAGCTTTATATTATACTAGCAAAAGTACCGTTTGTTGACTGGGTTCAAAAACAGCCTACAGGAAACGGTCTCTGATTTATGAAAGTATGATAGGTTATGAAAAGGAAGGGTTGTGAAGAGATAGATTCGAATTTGGGGATATCAAAACCAAAGCAAAATATGATGAAAGTAAAAATAAAATAGATAAACCATATAATTTATTATGCCATACCTGTTCACACTGAACCACTTATCACAATATTCTGTGGATCTATATTAAAACACCTTGTTAAACTTTGTGACATATTTCAATCCTATGGAGGTCACACGCGAACGAACACCCCATAAATTTATTATACCATATTTCTTTAAACTGAAACAAAATTATCAAAGTATACTTACGCAGATAGATATGAAAAGTCTTTATAAAAATGTGTGCCTATTTCCATTCTATGGAGGCCAGGCGCGAACGCAGACCCCAACAATTTTATTATATCATCCCTATTTAAGTTAAACATACTTATCAAAATATTCTTATGTACATCTATATCCAAAACACTTGTAAACGTTTTTTTTTAAGTTTTAAGTTTTTTAATTTCAATTGATGACCAGGCGCGAACGCACACCCCACAATTTTATATGAACCACCGTTCTGCCAGATCAAACATACCCATTCCTGTGTGTCGATACATATTCTATCATTATATGTAATCAGTTTTATTTTTTAAATATTACAGCATATATGAGACTATTCGTGACCAGACACACACACAGGCATTCAGCTTCATATTGTATATATATATATATATATATATATATATATATATATATATATATATATATATATATATATATATATATACTTCTATTGTTAGGAGACACAACGTTTTGTACACTGGCAGAATTTGCTCTGTATATCGATATGCCATATTTGCAAAACAACATGAGACTTGCTTTCCTATAAATGTATGCTTGGTTAAAACCGCATTTCGTATTATTACAGAACTCGCACAGTCATTGCGCGTTTTTGAGAAGTAACTGAGAATATACGCTCGAAATTACAGCAGCTGGCGTTGATAATATTCAGAACGGTGGCGTTCTGTTGATTGGGTTCGTTTAACCCGTGGATACCAATTTGCATGTGAAAGGGACGCTGAAAGTGCCGGAGATTACTCAAATCATCTCTTGAAATGACACATATATCATTTTAGTAATTTGTAAATAAATACCCGTCTTATATAAACGCTAGAATTCTACCGGTGTGAGTACTGATAACATGTACTGCCTCAATCTAACATTTTTGTAACATATTCTTCCATG
This sequence comes from Euprymna scolopes, assembly GCF_053919585.1. NCBI lineage: Eukaryota > Metazoa > Mollusca > Cephalopoda > Sepiida > Sepiolidae > Euprymna > Euprymna scolopes. The sequence continues at coordinate 77,551,662 of NC_136509.1, forward strand.
TATATTTCAATTAACTAAAATATCTGAAATATTTATTCTTTTTTAGTCACAATGTGTGAACACAAGGAATCTCCAAAGGGTTAAAGTTCGCGCTTTAGAAGTTCCTAAACTTTTATTAGCACTCACGAGAAAAAGTAAGAGTACTTAAGCGGAAATCACTAATAAGTATTAGTGTAAGTTATGCAAGCAATGACTGTTAATATTAATAGTATAATAAAGCATCATGGCTACCTATTAAGTTTCTTATCGATAAAACGCCATAATGTATCATACGCTATCTGATTTGATGGATGTATCTCGTCCACAATGTAAGATTCACTCATCTTTCTGTTCTAACAGATACATTGACTGGGGTTCATGAAAATATAAGTACGAGTATACAACAATATTGTCCAAGATCTTGGCAGGTTCGATGTTCGAACCTTCGTATATCGCATAAGATATTTAGTCTACATGTTAGAAAATTTTGTGTTATTTATATTGCCTCATGAATATAAAATTTCCACAATGCCCAATACTTTATCAAAATTAATTGAACGTTAAGAAGGGGCTATGATTGAAGTCTATATAGCATCCTGTTATATATATATATATATATATATATATATATATATATATTTGTGTGTGTGTTTCATGAATCTTAGTTTCAATAGTATTCTACAATTAAAAAAAAACTTATTGAACATTGAATTTTCCATTTAAAAGATTGCGCCATATATAAAATTTTAAATTATGACGTCATATATAATGACATCATATCAACTTGCAACGCCGTTGTTTATAGAACTAATACTCACACATAAACGACCACTATGACTATCACACACCCACACACACACATACATACACATATATATATATAATTATGTTTTTTACTATAATAATTAAATACCTACAGACACTAGTGCCTCATGCTTTTGGGAATCTACAGTGAAGGGTGTCACGATTAACACCAGTTGAACGATTTGAACCCCGCATCACGAGATATCTCTGGCTCGATTAGCGAAGACCGTATCAATTCGGCTATCATTAACCGCGTGAAATAACGTTGAAGTTAAACATTTAAATTTTATATGTTCATTCACATCAGTTACACATTGATCTATGCATAAGAGCTAAATTGACCGACTTTAATTCATATGAAAGTGCTCAACGATAAGAAATGAATTTTTTAAAGGGGCTGCAATTATTATATTTTTGTTATAATAATTAAATACCTACAGACACTAGTGGTTCATCTTTTCGGGAATCTTCAGTGCACGGTGTCACGATTAACACCAGTCGAACGATTCGAACCCCGCAATACGAGACATCTCTGAGAGAAAGATAATGTTGTAATCTACGAACAAGCGTTTCGCTTAAATATTAAGTGTTATCGTATGGCTGTTTTTTTTTACGATAAATAAGGACGGATATTATGGTCTCACCTTTTGGAGAACTGGCATTGTTTTTTTCTTAAATAAAAACCGCTAATGTTTTTGAACGTATAATATATATATATATATATATATATATATATATATATATATATATATATATATATATATATATATATATGTATATATATATATATATGTATGTATATATATATATATATATGTATATATATATATATATGTATATATATATATATATATATATATATATATATATATATATATATATATATATATATATATATATATATATATATAAACAATTATCCACTCAATCTGATGGCATATATTTTCGGGCTTGTGAGGAAGTTAACGGGGCGAAAAACATATACTACACTGTGAGAAGAACGCAACGGATATAATTGTTCAGTAACAATGAATACTGCACCCAATAAACACAGTTTTTATTTCTGACTATATTATTATTCACTATATTGGTACATCAGAAGAGATACGTTTCTCCCCTTCGCTGACAAAAACCAGGAATAAAAAACCATGGGTATCTGTTATCATGAAGAACGAACAGTATATACTTCGGATTAATATCTTAGAATAATACCGAATAAAAGTATACTACACAACCGCGAAAGATGAGAAATGTGTAAAATGTTACTACTTCTAAATAACGGCACTACCTAATCTTGGCGTAAGGTTTAAAAAAACATTTAAAGATAAGGATGTGTTTGGTAGGTCTATATCATGGTTAGAAAGCATGTTCACCTCTACATAATACACCTGCCTATATAAATCGAAGATAATATCATGGCAAGTGAAAAGATAGTAAATTTAGCCCTCTATCAAGCGTGTATATGATAGTTGGAATTTGTAGCTCCAGCCTTACGACAACTAATATAATTACTGGGAAATATAACTACCGACAATCAAAAAGAATACAACACTACAGCTTTCCATTCAAAGTTCCATTCAGTTCCAGAATAAATCGTGATTTTCCCTTCATTTATAAGTGCTTGGTCATGAAAGCATTTAATATTTTTCCATTGGGTATTTGAATTAAGACATACGTGTAGCATTTTTATCAGACGATTCAGAAACCATCTGATTGACAGAAGTCTTTCACATGTGTAAAAAGTATATGTATTACGAATAAAACTTTTAAAAAATTAAAAAAAATAAAAGTTGCAGCACGAAATAATTAAAAGTGTCTTTAGACATTACATAAAATCATGTGTCTAAGTGATGATATGTGCATACATTATTGGATACAAATAATGTTAAGATATATTTAAGAAACCTTTGCGTTTATTCGTTTATATATATATATATATATATATATATATATATATATATATATATATATCACATATAATTTTAAAATAATAATTGTTTTAATTCTTACACACGCTAGTGTTACATCTTTTCGAGAATCATCATTGCAAGGTGACAGGATTACTAAGCAACATTTAGTATAGGCGGCTTTCACCTGCATTCTTCGAAGTTTGTTAGAAATTTCGAATTTAAAAACGACTACCACCTTTAATCGTACAGAAAAACCTTACTATTGTTCTTGCAAAAAAGTGTCAAAGAACTCTTATACCAAGCGCCTTGAACTACCAAATGGTCATCTATATATTAATGAGCAGGAGAAAAATATCTTAATGTCGGTGACATAACGAAAACCGGTAGAGCAACATCCTTTTATATATATATATATATATATATATATATATATATATATATATATATATATATATATATATATATAGTTCAATTATATGTTCCATATTGGAACGCTGGTGTGTCGTCAGTGATGTTTCTGCGCGGATCATGGGAATGTTTCAGGTTTTTCAACATCAGACATTCCTCCCCGCGCATGATTCGCCCAGAGGTGATCGGTCTCAAGTCCACTCACCATAAGTGTGCTTTCAGAGACTGTTTAAATTGCGGCTGTACTCCACAAAAAAATCTTTCTGGCTTCTCGTATTGGCTGAATTCTAATGCTGCGTGTTTAAGCATACATATAATATAATAGTAAAAAATATAATAGCAATGAAAGAAAAAATAAACTTTAGACTACCTAAGACGAAAAATAATTAGTTACAATTAAATCCAATCCTTCCCAATAAAAATAGAGGTGGATATATACATGCACACGACCACCCACGTACGCACATACAACCATATGATAACATATTTAAGCTAAACCTTGGAAATTTACCGCATAAATTATAAATTTATAAATAACTAGCATAAGTGCCCGGCGTTGCCCGGGTATTTGGAGGTGTATGTTGAGCAAAATAAAAAAGCAGTCAATTTTTTTTTAACTTTGACCCCTATTATGACCCTTAAAATTTATTGTTTGGGGCTCATATTAAGTTATTAAGTTATATTTATGTCCAAGGAACCAACATCTGAAATTTCATAAGTGTAGACCAAAAATTTTCGGAGGAGTTTAGTAGAGTTCTCAAAGGTCAAATCGTTGAAGTTTGACCCTTTAATCGCTAAATTTCTGGCCGAAAACCAATCACCTCGATTTTCCCAAATCTCAGTACTCTCTATATCAAATTTCGAGTCTTTAGACTAAGAATTGAGAGAGTTATTGCGTAGGGAAATGTACACAGACAGACACACACTCAGACAGACATACACTTCAACTTTTATGGATATATAGATTAAAGTTACTCACCCTAACTGAAACTTTTAAATTAAGTAAAATGACAGATCAAGCAAAAGTTACATTTAAACCAGGACCAAACTCCAAGAGAACCAACCTGCCTCCTCCCTTGAGGCTTGCATTTACGAATATCCTCGGGCTTAGAACTAACTTAGATGATGTTGAGTCATTTCTCCTTGTAAACACCCTGGACATATTAGCATTAAATGAAACTAACCTTCACTCCTCAATTCCCTCTTACCACTTTAATAATCCTGGTTATCTCCCACTCTACCGTACGGACTCAGACATATGCATGGGCTTGGAGTCTATATTCGTAACACCTTCCCCCTGAATAGAGAAAAAAAACTAGAATCAGACGACCAGGCCTTTATGTGCTTCAGACTAAATATGCAACACAATATTAGCTACTTGTATTTTATCTACCGTTCTCCCTCAACTCAAGACTGTACCCTAATAAACAAAGTCTTAGACAGTACAGATATAGCACTATCCCTCGATACCAGCGCAAAAGTACATGTATTTTGTGACTTCAATGTCCACCACAGTAATTGGCTAGGATTCTCTAATCACACAGACGTAGCTGGTAGCACAACACACAGCTTCTCTATATCCAATTCCCTATCCCAGATTGTTACATTTCCGACACGTCTCCCAGACCAGCAAGATCAGCATGTCTCACTTCTAGATCTCTTTCTGACAACGGTTCCCGATTATTGTACAAAAAATGCCCACAGCCCACTCGGGAATGCTCACCACGCTGTGATAATGGTAGAAATCAGCCTAAATTCTCGCCCTAAAACTGAAGACCCACTACTATAAACAACGAGGTATTACGAAAAGGCTGATTGGGAAGCCATCAGGGATCTCATCAGAGATGCCCCATATAAAAATATATTTACTCTTCCAGCGGAACAGTGTGCAAATGAGACCACTGAATGGTTCAAATCTGCAAGTGAAGCACATGTTCCCGCACGGAAATTCTATAGCAAGCCCCCTCTTCCCAATGGTTTACTTCTGCTTGTGCAGCTGTCATTTGTCAAAGGCAGCGTGCGTTCCGCAGATTCAACCGACATAAGTCCATCTCAAATAAACAGAAGTATATAGAAGCTAGAAATAATTGTAAGAGAGTGATAGAGACAGCTAAGACAGATTACTCTGAAGCCACCAGAAAACGCATCGAAGCAAAGAAATGAGGAGACTTGGATTTTTGGAAAATCTACAACAGCGTAGTAAATAATGGGCAGTCAACTATTCCCCCACTATCAAATAATCATGAGGTTGCTTGCACGGCAACTGACAAAGCTAATCTGCTTTTCAGTCGGTTTGCCTCACACTCTACACTGGACCCGGCACACCACTCCCTCCCTGATTTTCCTCTGCGAACAGACGCCACACTTGACGATTTGAAAATCACCCCTTCTCAGGTACATGCTATTATAAAAAAAAACCTAGACACCTCGAAAGCATATGGACCAGATCTTATCCCGACTGTGCTATTAAAAAAATTGCTCTGCCGTGGTTGCTCCAGTTCTGTCCAAACTTTACAATAAATGCCTTAACGAATCTTGCTTTCCCGACTGCTGGAAAACCGCTTCTGTGGTACCAGTCTTCAAGAATTCTGATGAAAGAACGGACCCACTAAATTATCGACCCATTATCTTCCTCCCGCTTTTCGCCAAAATATTTGAGTCCTTAGTTAATCAAGCCCTAGCCCAGCACCTAACAGCTGCAAAACTCCTGACTGACAAAAAATATGGACTCAGGCAAGCCCGTTCAATAGCAGATATCTTAACTGTAGTTTCTGAACGTATATACCGTTCATTGGACAAAACAGGGGAGGGAAGAGCGGTAGCCATTGACATATCTAAGGCTTTTGACAGGGTATGGCACGATGGTCTTCTAAAGAAAATTAGATCATATGGAATCACTGGAAGAATTCATAATGTAATTTAATCCTTCTTAAGTAAGAGAACAACTAAGTTGTCCTCGACGGTCGTACATCTAAACAATATGACATAAATGCGGGAGTACCTCAGGGATCTATCCTTGGACCTCTATTATTTCTGATATTCATAAATGACTTCCCTGATAAAATTATATCGGAGATGGGTATATTTGCCGATGTCACCACTCTCTATAACAGATATGAGGGGAAAACAAATGAACACATATCCAAGGAAATGGCAGAAACATTAGAAGATGAGCTCCAATTTGTAGTGGAATGGGGACAAAAATGGATGGTCACATTCAATGCTGCTAAGATTAAGCTTGTTTCCTTCAATAACTACAAGAAACTTCTCTACCACTAATAGCAATGGCCAAGAACACATTGCCTGAAAATATTTGTTTTAAACTCCTTGGTCTTACGTTTACAGGTAATATGAATTGGAATAGATACATTGAGAGCATTGCCAAGGTTGATGCAAGGAAGGTTGGCTCCCTCTACCGTGCTAGAAAACTACTTACGCCTGAAAGTATCCTGTACCTCTATAAGGCCACCATTCGCCCATATATGGAGTACTGTTGTCATATATGGGCTGTTGCATCTGCTGCTTGTCTCTCGCTCCTGGATAGGGTTCAAAAGAGAGTCGCCAACCTGATAGGTCCATAACTGTCATCTAGGTTCAGCCTCTGTCCCATCGACGAGATGTTGCATCCCTCTGCCTGTTCTACAAATACTTTAATGGTGAATGCTCTGACGAACTGCAAACACTTGTACCTCCTCGACGTAACTACCTCCGACAAACCCGCCAAGCTAGTAAGTCTCATCCTTTTACAGTAGGGATCCCTATGTGCAAGAAAGCCTTTTACTCCAATAGTTTCTTCCCCAGAACTGCAGGTTTTTGGAACTCCCTTCCGAGATTCTGCTTTCCTAACCGTACTGATATGCAGAAGTTCAAGTGTAATGTGGTCAAACATCTTTCTACTCATCTCCCCTCATAATGCCCCTGCAAATTAAGTCCCCGGTAGTCCCCGATAGTCAGCTTCTCTATATCATATTCCCTTTCTTGCATGTTGATCTTGCTTCAAAATGGCACTGTGCCTTGTTTGGGGTTAAAATTGGATAAAAAAGTCAATTGAAAAAAAATAACTATATACAACTGAGAAATATATACTGTGCGACTAAGTATAACAACGAAATGTAAATATGCGACTAAATACGAGTAGAATAAAAAAAATCAATTTAATTAACTATCAAAATATTCTAGGGTAAACTACAAAAACATCTAAGAATATTTAAACAAAATCATTGCGAAAAGTAAAAGGACGAAGAGGTAGCAATGGTAAAAAAAACTCTGGGACTAAAGCAAACGAATGAGAAAAGAATAATATCATCGGATGAACGAATAAATGAAAAGTTTTACAGTTTATAAATAAGTAATGACGGAGTTAATTGAAGAATAAAATAACTAAATACAAGTAAGAATTATATGTACTGTGCGAATAAGAATTAACACCGACGTGTAAGCATACGAGTAAATACAAATATAACAAAAATGAGATTAAATTAAATGTCGAAATGTTCTACGGTGAACTAAAACAGTCTAAAGTATTTAAACAAAATCGCTGACAACAGCAAAAGAAGGAAAGAGGTTGAAATGGTAAGAAACTGGGACCAAGGCGAACGAAAGAAGTATATATATACATTGTATGAGCAAATAAATGAGCAAGTTTACGACAATAATAGGTTGGGGCGAACATATAAAGAAATGATTTTCCTTCTTTTTTTTTAAATTATATATTTTTAATTTTATTCTTATACAAAGTCGGTGCAAAAGGTAAAGGGACGAAAAAGGTAGAAATAGTACCGACTCTGGGACTAAAGCGAATGAATGAGAAAAAATATAATTATGGAACGAACAAATCAACGAAAACGTTTACATTTAATAAATAAATAAAGCTGGATGACAAAGTTAATTATAGAAGAAAAAAATTAGATACAAGTGAGAATTATATGCACTATGAGAATAACAATTACAAACGAATTGTAAACCTACGAGTTAGGACAAATAGAATAAAAAATAAAATGTTCTAGAGTGAACTAAACGAAAATTAGAAAATTTAAACAAAATCGCTGCGAAAAGCAAAGGGACAAAAGAGGTAGAAATGGATCTTGGGTCAAGACACGAAGGGATGAAAGAAGAAAATATCGGATGTTCAAATGAGTGAGCAGGTTTACGACAATAATAGGTTGGGACAAACATAAAATAAATGTATTCGCTTTTTTATATTTTAATTTAATTTTATTTTATTTATTTTTATTATTTTTAATTTTGTTTTTTTTAATTTTTTGATTTTATTATAAATTTAATAGTTATTAGTATATATTTATTTATTTTTTGACAATACACTTAATAGCCAATGACTAACAAACAAGTAGGAGGGGGAAGGTCTTACGACCAAAACGTTTGGGCCAAACAAAAAAAAAAAAAAAAAGAAAAAGACGAATAGCTAATTAAAAAAAAATACGTGTGCTCCTATTCTTGTGGACAACTGTGCGATATCCAAGAACAAGCATCTTTCAACCATAACCAATTAGCAGTTCTTTCTTGTGTATCGGTTATGTTTTGAAGAGCTTTCTTTTTCTTAGCACCCCCCAAGCCGAAATCCGAAAGAGCTTTACTTAAAGATTTCGCTGCGAACCCTCTTACCCCTACTTCAATGGGTAAATAATTTGCCTTCCGACCATTGTTCCTGCAGCTGTATACAGGCTCATTATACTTTAATTTCTTCCGGTCGTGAGCCTCGTCCGAATTCTCCTCCCATGAAATACTTAATTCCCATAGAAATATCTTCTTTATTTTATTTTAGAAGAATAATATATCGGGACGAAGATTTGTTGCAACAATGTGATCTCGGAATTTCATTCTGTGGTCTATGTCAGCTCTTAATTCCCAGCCTGTTGTGTGGGATAACCCTATTGGGTTTGTGTTTATTTTTCCAATAGGATTCGCACCTGCTCTTACAAATTGTATAAATAACGATTCAGGATTGAAAATGTTACCCTGTAATGTGGAGCTAGCTTATGCCATAATTTCTTTTAGGATTCTGTCATGCCGCCACCTAGAACGACCCTAAGCAAGCGCCGTTTTGCAGCTGCTAAAATGTGCTTGAGAGGGCCTTTCTCTCCGGAAAGGTGACAAAATGGTGATTCGGAATTTTTCCAGAGATTGAGGTTAATGGGACTTGGTAAAGTACCATACTCTGCCCGTATGAGGAATCTTAATCTGGAGTCACCATTCCAGATTTTCGACCACTTAATTTGACGGTTCATTATCGACTCCCACTTTATCCATGCCCCTTGCTGCTTCAGTCCCACCGTGACTGCCACACGCCTTTCTTCTTCACTATTCCTAACCTCTTGCAGCAGGTACGGTTTCTTACTTCCTTGGAGCGTGTGACGACTTTCTGATGGGAAGAACCCAAGGCCCGCGCGTCCAATAGCCGTCCCTATTAAGGTCTTCTGTTGTAGCCTTTCTATCGCGTCCTTAAATTCCTTAGCAGCATTCCATATTTTTCCTGTGAAAACAACTATGCTTGCCTCAAGAACTTTTGGGTCTCTGGAGCACTCATACTGAATGGCCAACATCACTTTTGTCGACTATATTCCTCCAAAACTCTTTTAAATGGCAGTTGCAATTTATTTTAGTTTTCTATAGCGCTGGACTGCAGAGGGTTTTTGTTAAACCTAACCACCGGCGTAGACGAGCTGTAATTCTCCTCCCTATTGTTTCCACGGTGGAGGTTGTAAATTTATATATTGTTAAGGGCGAGTGTAACTTGGGTAAAATAACACGCTGATAAATCCGAGTTTTATAACGGCCGAGTAATCGAGACTTGTGTCAACTGCCGCTGTCTATTTGATCTTATTCGGAAGTGTATTTATTGTCCCGTTGCAAGATGAGACGGCTGCCACTTGGGGGGAGACTGTGGTGTTCCTCCTGGCTCTTCACCTTAATAAGCCACCCTTATAGATCCTCCTTGGTCTTTTCCATTGCTACTTAATCCTTTAGGGTGGCAGCAAAACGCTTTCCTAAGCTCTCAACTGGATTTGGTTTTATCGTAGAAATATATTCTCCAGAGGGCTTAAAGCGTAGGTTGTCACCCGGTCTTCCTTCCTCTAAACTAGCGATCTAGATTCAGATGCGTTAAAACTCATCCTTGCCCAGTCGATGAGATCACATATTGGTTTTGACAGCCACTTTGCCCCGAACGCAGAAGTTGTTGTTATGGTCATGCTGTCCATGTATTCACGTATTGGCGGCTGCCTCAATCCGCTTCTAGTGACTGGCCCACGACATTCCTTTTCTGCCTTTTTTATTAACAGGTTCATTGATAATGAGAATAGCGTTGCAGAAATGGTGCATCCTGCAATAATACATCTTTCTAAGCTATGCCAAGCTGAAGTAGAACCCTTTACTAATGTTTTTTATTTCCAAATCCTTATTATACTCCAATATTAAATAGGTGATTATTTTAGGAACGTGATAACGTTTTAGAGCTTCTTCCACCACTTTGTGAGGGATTAACCCGTACGCATTTTTTCAAGTCTAGCCAGAGGACGGCTATATCTCCTTGTACTTTTTGGCGTATTTTAAGAGCTGCGAGAGGACTTCGTGCTCCATACACCCTGGTATGCACTGAACCTCGCCTTTTTGCACAGAGCTATCGATGTAATTATTTTTTAGAAGAAAATTTCATAAATATCTGTTTAAAATACTGAAAAAATGTTTCCCTCTACGTTAAGCAGGGATATGTATCTGAATTGCTCAACTGCTTTGGCGTTTTTCTCCTTCGGGATCCAGATGCCTTCGTTGTATCTCCATTGATCCGCTATTTTACCCCTTTTGCAAATGACTCTTAGGAGTTTCTATAATGTATGAAGTAAATCAGAGCAACGTTTATATACTACATATGGGACTTCGTTAGGGCCTGGAGAAGAGCTTGATCTTGCTTTTTCTAAAGCTGTCTGCAATTCGGCCAAAGAAGGTTCTCCCATGTCGACTCTGACGCAGGAAGATCGGGAATAATATTTAAATTGTTTACGCCAAAATCACGTTCTTGGAAGGGATCACTTAATGAGTTATCCAGGAATTTGTTAATTTCACTCATGCTTCTTTCGAGTGTACCACTTACTCAATAATTCTTTGTGAAACCATAGGGGTTTGAAATGAAAGCTAAGCGTTTACGTGCTCTTTCTTTTCTCAGTCGCATGTGCCATTCTGCTCTCTGCAACGACCTTATTTTCACTCAAAGAGAATCACCAAGCTCCTTTGATGGAGCCTTTTATTCGGGGTTGGTCGTGTTCAATTGTTCTGGTAAAGCTTTTAATTCTGTTCTGTGGGGGGTTATCTTATTCTGTCTACGGTTTAGAGGAATGGGAATCGTTTCTTTTTTCTTTTGTGTTCCAAATCTTTCTACTGCTAAAGTTAATATTATTTTGGCATGATTTCAAGCCGTTTATCAGCGCACCTCTTAAGTGTTATTGGGAGGATCTCACCCGGCGTTTGTGTCGATTGCCGCTGGTCATTTGATCTTATTCTGAAGTGCATTTGTTGTTTCGTTGCAAGAAGAAACGGCTACCACTTGGGAGGACTGAGCACTGTGGTGTGCCTCTTGGCTCTGCCCCTCCTAAGTCTATCTAGGGGAAACTCATGGGCGTTGTTGATGACCGCTGCTTGCGATACACTTTCTCTTTGTCTGATGTATTTTAAGGTCGCACAAGTTTGTACATTTTCTGTCACAGGGTCATATCATTTTCGTTATTCGATGGGACGAAGATTGGTTCGTGTCCAGAGTATCCATCCTGATAGGGGTCTCATTCCCCCCTCTCGGGATCCCTTATGAGTATACCCTTGTTTCTGTGTCCGTAGCGCTTAGGTAAAACATGTTGGGTTGCTAGCCCAGTCATTTTATGATTGCAGTCTTTCCTACAGTCAACTGTCTGTTCCATTTTGTCACCCAGCCCATTCCTGGTAGTAACTCGGCCTTTCCTGAAAATCACTATATATATATATATATATATATATAATATATATATATATATATATATATATATATATATATATATATATATATATATGATTACTTTATCCTAATATTTGGAGTTTTGTGTATTGATATTGATATTTAAAAAAAAAAAAACTTTTCCTATTTATTGAAAACCAAAACACAACTTTGGTCCATATGGATCGTGAGATAGTATTCATCTGTAAAAGATTTAGTTTATTTGAATATTCTTTAAAGCATTCATTTTAATTAATTCTCTATTTATTTTTTCGGTTTATTTATGTAATGATCATCTTTAGTTAACTGAACGTGTAATCATATTCATGCAGATACTCTACATGATTTATACTTGCGTAATATTTGCGTAAAAAGGTTATAGCAACAACGTCCTTTTTCTTTCCGCCCCCCTCTCTCTCTCTCTCTCTCTCTCTCTCTCTATATATATATATATATATATATATATATATATATATATATATATATATATATTTAAATAAGGGGGTTTGTTTGTTTAAATAAATTTGACTACCAAACTTCTGTGTCAGTTTTTGGTCCACTTCCATGAAACTTAATATACAGTGTGCTCGGAAGCATGCAATATTTTATATTCTGATATAAGCCGGGGAAAATCGGTAAAAATATGGGGAAATTAAATAAGAATGGAACTTTTCAGTGAAGGTCGAACAACGGCATTAGGAATATGCATACGTAACCTAATAAATATTGGTCCGTGTTTACATTCTTAGCCTTGTAGGAAATCTGTCTTCACAGCCCAGGCATATACGTCCAAGAAAAAAAACGTAAATTGCAAGATACACGTTTTAGTTTCAATTCTCGGTGGTGGCGTATGAATAATTCTTTAAAAACTTTAAAGTATTACTATATATCGGGTCCAATAAAATATAATAATAAATACAAAATTTTGCATTTGACGAATGCTAAATTTCGTATTTATTATATCATATTAAAACGTATTTTACGATTATGGTAATAGTAGGTGTCTTGCTAGTATATATATATATATATATATATATATATATATATATATATATATATATATATATGTATATATAAATGCATCAATATATATATATATAAATGCATCAATATATATATACATATATATATATATATATATATATATATATATATTGATGCATTTTTAAGAAGTAGACGTAATTTTATGTTTATTCGTTTTATGTACAAATGCTTTACCAAATTTTGTATTGATTAAAATATTAACATCGCAATATCTTTGATCCTGGCCTGGTTGCGTCGAAGTCATTTTAAAATAGGGAAACTACTCGTTTTACTGGTGCATAATAACACCTCATTAGCTTGACAACTCGAGCAATTCAATCGAAAAGACAGAGCAGAAACTTTCAAGTCTTTTATTTTATACATGAAAATTCTGCGCAAAGATATACGTTCTCGAGTATAAATGTTTATATAAACAAACCACGAGGAAACAACAGATTATGTGAATACCTGTCCGATGTTTTCGATAAGTACACATTACTCTAACCGAGACACACCTTATATAATGAATAAATAAAACTTTACAAGGCGAATCGTCTTCTCTCGTATAACGTTTCCGAACGTTAGAAGTCACATCCGCCTAGCCCATCCCTCCTTAGTCGAGTGAAAGTTGATAAACGTAAAAAAAAAAAAAAAAAAAAATGAAAAAAAATGCGGTAAATGAGGTTTAAATAACGAAAAGCAATATTGCTTTCTGGTTGAAGTAAATCGTTTTGTCTGGCTTGGAATTATTTGTTCTGCATTTCAACTGAAATTCGCAGACGTTTTTCATTTCCTTCCAGCTTTTGCTTCCTATTGTTGTTTTATTTTGCAGCGGATCCAATTTCACCTTTCCGTCTCTGTGTACCACTTCGTGTTTCGTTATCTCATATAATATCGTATCGTCCTATCGCATTCTTTTCTGAGTTCATTTATTCATTGGAGGTAACGCGTCTCTTTTTTTTTTTTGTTGGATCCGTATTTTCCAAAATGCTCCGTTATGTGTTTCATTTATATTTCTTTTCTTGTCTCATAGTTATTCATATTATTGTTCATTATGATTGCCATTAATCAACCGCTTCGTGCCATTTCTATTTGCATAGTGCGCTAATCATTTGCTATTAAATTATTGCTTACATTATTATATTGGTCACGTGCTTCCTCGTTTTCACTTTCTTCCATCCCATCGTGTTCTACTATTTCGTCTTCGTTTCCTTTTTTATCTTTATTTTATGAATCGTCTTACTTATTTAAGTTTTTACAAAGAAATTGCTCCAGACAAAGCATTATACCATTTAATGCAAGGCGCTAAAATAAGTACAAATTATAAGTGTGAGATCAAAAAAGAAAAGCTCGATGAATGTGAGAAATAATGGGAAATTTAACACACAATTCTATTTCATCCTTCTATTTTATTGTTTTTCCCTTTCTTTTCCCTTTTATTTATTTCTCTTATTACTTTTACGTCTTTCTTTTTATTGTCTTACCCGCTTTCCAAGTAATTATGGAACGATTTTATTATTATTATTATTATTATTATTATTATTATTATTATTATTATTATCGTTATCATTATTATCATTATTATTATTATCATTATTATTATTATTATTATTATTATTATTATTATTGCATACTCTCTGATAAAGCGTTCTTCTTAGTAAGATAGTCTTAGAGATTCATGTTGTGTGCAGATATATCGTGTATATATTAGGAGAGAAACAGTTATGTATATATATATATATATATATATATATATATATATATATATCAGAGAGAGAGTGAGAGAGAGAGAGTACAGGCTAATACAGGAGAGCCGAGCATGTAATTCAATGAGAGGAGATTTATGATATATTGATAGATAGACCGAGAGGTAGTGCGTTTGGCATTTACGTTTGACAGTTCTGTGAATGGAAGTGTTTCTATAAACATTGAGACATGTATTTCTCACCTTTTTTTGAGATGATGATTTTAACAAGTTCTTATAATATAAATAGACAATACCTTTTCTGTTGAAAGCATAACACGAAGGCGCAGATACAAAAAGATGAAGTTGTTTGTATATTCCATTTCGACCGGTCAATGGCTTCACATCAAGGAATTGAAGTTTTACATGATTCTTCTTGCCTCTGCTTCCAAGGTTCTATCAGCTCTGTCTGCCTCCTCCCTTCTCCCCTCTGACTGACTGAGTCCCGTTGGATTTTTTGACTGATTATATTGAGACCAATGACGTCATTGCATGACCAACACGTGCATATTAGACACATGATATGATATGCCTCCGTGTTTAAGCATGCATTGTTACTCACATGTTTCAAACATGCGCGATTTGCACGTTTTGAAAAAATTTCTGACCACCAGGAAATTTCCCATTCTCCTTGTTTTACAAAGGAATTAAACCTATTTGTTAATTCTCTAACCGTTATATTTATTATGCATTCTTTCTAAGAATGTGAATAGATTTTCCAGCGAAATTTTATTCATAAAATATTTTAAAAGAATCAACAATTTAACTGGGCATTCCATTTAAAACCTATTGTTCTTTAAAACATATCTACATGGTTCGATTCTCGTTTTATCTGATATCATTTTCATTTAACTAATTCTTTTTTTACGTACATAAAAAGGGTACACCCCTTTTCATGTAACATTATTATCATAATCGTTTTTGTTATTATTATTATTATTATTATTATTATTATTAATGGTAGTAGTTGTAATATTAGTTGTATTTATTTCATAAAAATTTAGTTACCTTTTAACTATTGTCAGTTCCTTCATTATCTTACGTCTTGTTCTTTTCCATCCTATAATTCATCTTCTCAGAAATTCCATCGTTATTACTATTTTATTATAGATAGCGGTCGTATTAATGATTATAGTACTGATTTATAAAAATAGATGGTTACTCTTGACTTATGCACCTTCTTTCCAGTGCCACGACGTACACCAATAACTTAACCTATTGAGTTTATATATATATATATATATATATATATATATATATATATATATATATATATATATGTATATACAATACGATGAAATACACTTTTGTTGCTACCAAATCCTTTTTTGAAGTCTTGGCTTTGTTAATACATTATATCAATGCTCAATTATTAAATATGATAATTTTGTAGCTTATTTTATTAAGTCATCTTTTTTTGGCTTAACATTCATTGTATATGGAAAATTTACTGAATTATACCAACCCAGTAAAATTCAGTATATTACAAACAAGTCTATATATAAATATGTATATATATATGTATATATATATATTTATATTTATATATATATATATTGGATTGGTAGCAACAGAAGTGTATTTCATTGTAAGTTACAATTGCTTCAATACCGGTTGGACAGTTTCAAGCATCATATCTTATGAAAATATTCACATAACCAGCCTATCTTCAGACTTCTTGAATAAAAAAAACGCTTAACAATGGAACATTATTTAAAGAAAGTTCCCTTAAAGGAAACGAAGTAAATTGTGAATGGATGGCAGATATAAATTAAACCCATAAGTATATAGTCAGTTTGAAGATTAAAAATATATTTAAATTATTAATTTGTTAAATAAGCTATCGTAGCCTTTTTATTATGTTCTTTTTTATTAAATTAATAAATCATAAACGCTTTTTAGTATTTACAAGACTTGAAACATCAAACGCCCCTACTTGTCTCCCTTTAACTGTTAGAAGTACTGACGACCTGTTTACCACATAATTTTTCAACTAAGTTTTAGAAAAGCAATAATGTGATCGACTATCTCCCTACGTAGTTAGGTTTTCCCAACTATCGAGAACCACAAGAGATTAGAAGGAGAGAGAATAATAGAATATTAAATAATAAAAAATAGAATATGTTCCCTAACTTGGAATATTGCATTAGCATTAATAAATATAAGTTAATGTCATTCTTTATTTCCCTATTAAATAGAATCTTAATCTAAAACTGGTCTTAAGATAATCGATATTTGGTAAACATTGAAACCACCATTGGGCAAATACGAAACTAAAAATAACCGTAACGATATAGCTAGCTTGTTCTGGCCATATTATACATATAAAAATAAAATTCAAAACATTGTTTTAAAAAGAACTAATTATGTGAAATTAAGAATATAGAAATCTAATTTAGGTATTTAATAAATAGTATTATACAAAGATATTATACGGCTACGGGTTTTTTTAGAAAATTCTTATGGCATGTTGTTAAATAAGGATACGAAAATTAGATGATATATTAATATTTAAATATGCTCTTGACAAAGGATACGTCCAGGATAAATGTTTCCGCATGGTTCATTTCATTTAAGGGAAATTTATTTAAATAATGTTCTATTGTTAAGCGTTTATTATTCAAGAAGTTTGAAGAAAGGCTGGGTGTGTGAATATTGTCAAACGACATAATGCTTGAAATTGTCCCACTGGTACTGAAACAACTGTAACTTACAATGAAATACACGTTTTGTAGCTACCAATTCCTTTTTAAGTCTTGGTATTGTTAATACAGTATATATATATATATATATATGATTGCAACGTCTTGTCAGACGAGTGCCACTCCCTCAGACATTTAAAATCCATGAGCCCAAATGCCTGAGGGAGTATCTATACAAATATGATGTTACAGAGTCTTAGCGTTTTACGACCGCTAAGTCTCTCTCTCTCGGTTCAAAATTTTGAGATCCAGCAACAAGCAAGAGCAAGATAGCCAGCAACAAATTAAACTGCACACCAGCTTAATGCGGGTAATGGTCTTCCGCTTTATGTTTTTTTTAATCAGAGATTTGCTTCTCCTAGAAAGGTTGCCTTCACCACGGCTTACGGGAGCCCTCTCCACCCCAATACACATACACACACAAATATACACGGTGTGTATATATATATATATATTTATATATATATATATATACACACATATGATGATGATGATTGCAACGTCTTGTCAGACAAGTGCCACTCCCTCAGACATTTAAAATCCATGAGCCCAAATGCCTGAGGGAGTATCTATACAAATATGATGTTACAGAGTCTTAGCTTTGTACGACAGCTAAGTCTCTCTCTCCCTCTCTCTCTCTCTCTCTCTCGGTTCAAAATGTTCAGATCCAGCAACAAGCAAGAGCAAGATAGCCAGCAACAAATTAAACTGCAGACCAGCTTTATGCGGGTAATGGTCTTCCGCTTTATGATTTTAAATCAGAGAGTTGCTTCTCCTAGAAAGGTTGCCTTCACCACGGCTTACGGGAACCCTCTCCACCCCAATACACACACACACACACACACACCCACACAAATATATACGGTGCTAGTTGGCCGTTGACCCAGTAAAAGAGCTCATTCTCCCTCGTATATATATATATATATATATATATATATATATATATATATATATATATATATATATGTGGGGGGGTCTGTATGTTTTTTGCATGTGTGTATGTGTGCGTTTTTCGTGTGTGCGTGTGTGTGTGTGTGCACGCTCCCTTCGTGGTCGTGTGTGTGTGTATATGTGTGTGTATGTGTGTGTGTGTGTGTGTGTGTGTGTGTGTGTTTGTGTGCGTGAACTTAAATATAATAAACAATATTTTTTCAGGGTCATTTCCTGGGCTTAATTTTACCGTTTTATGTTCGACTAGATTCGAATTTCCATGCCAGCACGCACGCATTTTAATGAAGAATATTGTAAATGTATATCAGAGAGTAAAGAAAAGAATAACGAATGCACTAAAAAAAAAGATGAAAGTAAAATAATATATAAGCAAAAATATCCGGGTTATGTAGATAATATCGCTGAGTAATGTGTTCTATTTCTTTGCTTGATTTCACTTTTACATATGTATTATCTGTTAATAGTTTAAATTTGAAACAACAACAGAGAAATGAGTTGTCACAATTATAAAATAAAATTGAATACACACATTATGCTGCATTAAAAAGAACGTCAGATCAAACGCAGAACAAAAGGAAGTGTATAGATTATTAGTATCGCGTGAGCAATAAAACAACAGTGTATGCAAATATTATTTGACTATAACCGAGAAGCAATATTTCCTACTCGATAAGTACGCTCTAAACAATATCACTTCACAACAACACGCTTAGATAATATAAAAGCTTTTCCCTAATAGTGAATACATTTTGACAAGGGTTAAAATGGTCGCATTCAAGAAGATTAAACATCTTGAATTGCATATCATATAGTTTTATTTCTCTTTATAACTGTCTTTACTCAACTGCCCGTTTTCTCGGCTAAAAATGATATGTAGGTTTTTAAGGAATTCTGACCTATCTCAACATTACATATCCGCGAATCAGTCTATATCTATTGATCCGATATCAAGACAGAGAAAAAACACGTACGATCATTGCAATTTAACTTCTACTTGAGATAATAAATGCAGAAAAAAGACAGATGGACTCCTTGTTCTATCATTTTTATGCTAGAAAAAACTACTCACTGGTTTTATGTATATGTTGACATTCGTGAAATACTGCCTGCGAACTACGGCACTCTTGTTAACTTGGATCCGTAAATAAGGCTGGTTTACAAAAATATTTTTTTGTCTGAGGCAATATATATATGTATATGTATATATATATATATATATATATATATATATATATATATATATATGTACATATATTGTAATGCTATCACTTAAATTTACGGCAAAATAACTTAAAAATAAGCCATAAATCTTACAATATTAGTATTAACCCTGAATTCATACACATCTTTATGACATATATATGCGCAAAATACACAAAATACATATCTAAAAAACTAGAGTCGATGAGTAAAAACGAATTTCAAATTTTAATTCAGCACTCCCAAATTAGGTAAAAACGGGTATTTTTGTGCTTGCCACGATTCCTTTGTAAATCAGTGTTATCCTTAAGCCAGTGTTTCATGATGGCGTAATTAGTTTACTCTGTGAGATATTATAATTAATTTACATTGATTCATCTTACTTTGTTTTTAGTTAAAAGTCACACTACATGCAAGGATTATATATATATATATATATATATATATATATATATATATATATATATATATATACGCCAATTCGTACGATACTGTGGTTTTACATGCAGGTATTTGTGCATGCAATCAAGCCTGCTTAGTTGCATAATTCTGCCAGGCTGCCTTCTTCTTTTTATTGCTTCTTTTAAATCTATTTGAATATGTATCTAGAGATATGCGGTAATCCTCTCTCCTTAATTGTTAACGTAATTAGGTATGCTACGACTTTATATTGCTTCCATTTAAAGATATTTTCCATTCAGAATTTTAAAGATGCACCAGAAAATGTTGTTTCTTTTACACTATCCTTATAGACTATTGCCTTTGTTGACTGCACTCATAGACATTCTAATTGTAATACAATCACTCAAAACTTACATGAGCATTTATAGAACCGATTCAACAAATAAATATTATTAGTAGTAACGACTCACCGGGTATGGACCTAAACTACTCGAGGTTAAAAAAATAAAGTTAAGACCTTGGCATTTAAATGATGATGCATACTATTCGCGAATACATAATTTGCAATACATAAACAACAATCAACATAAACAAGCAGACCCCCATTTTTAATGAGATTTGAGGATTAAAACTAAATAAACAAATTTGCATTTTCGCTTTCCCTTTATTTTATAGTGCACACGCCACATATGATTGGAAATATGCATAGCGGACTGAACGCGAAATTTAGCGTGTATTGCGTACTGCTACTTAAGGTATGATTTTAACAATTAAGCATTCACGAAAGTTAATACATCATTAAGGATCTTGTTCAGCGTATCAAATATCCCTCGAGTAGCGTAGTTGATTTTGTACAATATTATTTTTTTATTAAAATGTGTGCACAAGGAAACACTTGTGGTTTTGGTATTTTATAAGTTTAATCTTCACCACACACTCTTTTACGCGCACGTATTGCGTTTACGACTTACGCCTGAAATATCTTTAACCCGACCTATACTTCCCGTAAATAACTCCTGCACCATTATGACAATCTGCAAGTGACAGCAAGATAGTTTATCAAAACATACATTGAGTATGCCCTCTCTCTTATCGAGAATCGGATAAAATCAAATATTAACGAATAAAGAACAAACCAGTATGAATTTATTTATCGTAAAAGTATATAATCTTAAAACACATTTTTGTGAGGTATTTTGCACTTCGGCGAACACTTGAATGTTTGGCATAGGTAGACAGAAAACAGATCTGACACTTGATTATCCTACCCCGAACAACCGAACGACTCGTTTCGTTTTTCACGGCATAAGACTGCAATCACTGATATAATGATTGTTCTTATAAAAAAATATGACAATAATTTTATTAGAACAAAAGAGGGGGAAAAAACTACTCAAAGCGATGCTATTTCTGTGAAACCACAACAAAAATAATAACATAGAGAATTCAGTCAGTCAAATTAGTATTTCGTTTTTTTTTTTATTTGTTCTTTTTATTTTGATTGGGCGAAAACGTTTGTATCAAATAGATGTAGGCTGGCTGGTCAGACTTGTATTTAATATGCAAATCAATTCTCTTCTCACATCAGAGATCAGAGCTGTATTTAAATTGGAAACAATCAAAACAAAGTAAGAGAAGTAAATACAACAGAGGAGGAAGCAACAAATTAGCTGGGCCAGACTAAAATAACCATTTCGATGTTACTATCAAGTTCTCGAGTTCAGGATTCACTTACTGTAATTATGCAAATACAAATTATCTAGCATCTAATTTAGACATCAACTGCATGCACGCAGGCACATATATAATCACATACACACCTATTGTTGCAGGACTTCAGCCTAAAGGCGTATACTAGCATGAATGCAGTTTTTTTTCCCAAATGATTAGAGGAGATGGGTGTGCTAAATTCTTATATTACTGGTTTAGTTGGTATTCATGTCAAGTAAATTAATATTACATATTGCTGTTGTTGTTCGTGGAAGTGGGGAGACACACGCATTATTTTACGTTTTTTTTTTACATAGGAGTAACCGATGATCAAGACCCGGAAGCCACTCGAGGATAAGAATTAATGGGTATACATTAGTCAATGGGATAATGGCGTAGTAAACATGAGTAGTGGAATTTTTTTTGAATTGGATTACTTAGGGGGACCGTTCATTAAGAACTTGTTTACGTTGGACTTGAAGATAATCAAATTGTCGTCAGACGTTCCTATTAGGATGAGAGTTTATGCAATCATACGTCTGATATATAATTATTTCTGGAAGCAAATATCGGGCACGTACCTTAAACACTACAAGAAGGTAGCTACAATCCCTGAGTAAATGTGTCAACATGGAACAGACTACATTCAAATTTAGTACACGCTATCGTTAACCACGTAACTATCGCCATTTGCCCAGTTCTATTGTTGGAATTGTGTTGTTTGTTTACATATCGCTTACGATTAATGCATAGCTTAACATAAGAAATGCTAAACAAATATATGGTCTGTGCGATGCCACTCTCATTGATCAAAACTATTCGTTCCTATAATTGCATTTCCAGTGCTATCCTTCCACGACAATGAGTGAAAAATGCTAGGAAAAATAGAATATAAGTTTGACAGTGAATGAGAAATAAGATGCCAAAATATCTGTGTTGTAGCTGTAGGTTTGTTTATTTGAATGTTGGATATTTTCCGTTCAATACATCATGACAAAATAGGTCTTAATTATTAATTTTACTCCTAATATCATCGGCTGCAGTAAAGATAGAATATAGAATTTACAGAAAACAACCACATTAAAATAAATGATTATAGATGTTATTAGCAGTTTAGGCTTTAGATGCGTGTATAGTAAATTCGAGATCGTTTGACGTCTTTATTTTCCAAAGTTTGAAAAAAATAACATAAAAGCGTAGACCCGTAGTAACACAGTTTCTGTCAATATTAGAAAATGTTTAATGTTGACGACGATTATTCATATCTCACTTGCTGATATATTACTGCGCGTTCACTTTTACTGTAACTCTTCAATATAAAAACTATATCTTATCTGCTATTAATATTTCCTTCTTCTTGTTCGAACATGTTTTTCCACACATATACAAACCCACACGTACGCACGCATATACGCACACACACACGCACGCACGCATATACACATCCTCATACATACACTCACATCCATGCGCATACACACACACACACGCTAACGTGCACACACACATACCCGAGCTGTGACGTCACTTCCTTTAAAGTGAAAACCAGACATGCCCACCCAGAACATTAAAAGTATAAAAGTCAACAAAACCTGTCAACTTCCCTTTTTCGTCCGGACTAGCATTCGATCTGTCGAGTCGACGAACCGACCGCACGCTCAAACGTCACTTTCTTTGCTACTGTAATGTGGGCTAAGCGCACGTACATTTTATACGCTTTCCCTCTCCATGAACTGAATTGACTTTCTCACTGTATCTCCCCTTCGGTTTTGGTCCATCAAAACAGGCATGTGCGGGATGCTCTACTGAGCTTAACTCTTTCTTTGTACATACCGCCTTGCCACTTCGCGTTTCTCTATTGCATTCCCCTTTCCTTCCACGCGCGTAGTCGTCAACGACCGAACGAACACGTGTACACCCAAGACTTTCATTTCTCAACCGAAAATGAACGACATGTTTATTTTATTCCCGCATTTGAGTTCTTTGTTTTCCTCATTCAATTCGTTTCATTATTTTTTCTTGTAGCGAGTTAGGGTATCTATATCCTGGTCCGCAAAAAATCGAATAACAACACGTTTCAAATACACACGCAGTAAAACACAAATAGCATATTTACAAGTTAGCGTTTATCATGCATTAGTTAAAGAATCAAATTCGATATTGTATATGCAAATACATCGTAAGCATTTAAATTTCCGGATTGCTCTTACCTATTTATTTACCGATTCCCAATTTATTTCCCTGAAATTAAATAAAGTGAAAATTAAATTTTAAAATCTAAATATTTGCTACGATAACGTATATTTCCCCACTGAGTTAGCTCAGAAAACCTGTTTTGATACTTGTCTGGAATATTGATGTGTTTACCAAAAGCATTTTAAAAGGAAACTGTAGTACTCACGTGCGAAAACTGGCCAAATTAGAATCAATTACATAGATTACGAAAAATAAAGTGCTCCGGTAGATGTGGTAGATAGAGTTGTAACAAAATGCCAGCGTACTTACGTAATAACCTTCTTCCTTTTGCGGTTTAAAATATTTGAATGAAATTATTTAGTCAAAATCATCGATTGCAGTCTCCTACCCATGGTTTTGCAAAGTTTTCCACATTTAAACATATACTCTAAAAATCTAGACACTCCAGAAATGTGTAACGATAAAAGTGTCGCCCTAAAAACAACAACACTGCAGATTTATTTTTAAACTTTTATTTGAAAAAAACTAAATCCGCTAACATAATTAATAAAAAAGCTGACATATATTCAAGGTAGCTGCGTTCAGCCTCAATCATCGGCACAATACGTGTCCGGAACTCAAAGCATGCCCTTTCCACAAGTGTCGGCGGAAGCTTGCCGAACACTCGTCGCATGGCGGCGATAAGGCTGGCTATTGTAGGAGGTCATGTTTTCGACGTATGACCAAATGAAGTAGTTCAGCTGGTTCAGAGCAGCAGTGAGAGAAGGGTACACAGTCCTAGCACTCGTTCTACAGCCAGGACTGAAGTTTTTGGACATGTAGGTGGCTGAAGAATTTTGTTGCTACGCTCATGGTCTGCCAGCTGCCACTTGATTGCACCAGGAGATAACCACACATGTACACGAACATCCACGTACACTTTGGTGTCTATTCTCAAGCCGACTTCAAAGATGCAAGTGCGTGACGTAGCCCTAACCGGAAACCACACCAAAGACCATAATGCAGACAAGAAGCTTTGTTTTGTCACCATCGACAGGACCCTGATATCCATGGCAATCCAGCGATAAATTTAGACTGTATTTACTATGATCGTGTTGTTATAACTTGGACCAGTAAAGAACATGAGACGTACAGCGGCACATATCCCATGTCGCTCGTTGAATATTGTGTCAACTTCAGACATGATTGAAGGCGGCTATCGTCCTCAGGATTTCCATAACACTGGCCAAGTAGTAGATGGTCTGCAAAAAAATTATCCTCTTTCGGAAATGTAATCATGTCGTCTTTTCTAAGGGAACTATTTCCCGTCTCATCCTTGACTTGAAATCAGTTTTACTGTTTCATTCTTCGTATTTTGGGTAACGTTTAGTGATTTCGACAGGACACATAATTACTTAAAAATGTTTTCACTCGAAATGCATTGGTTTAAAATATAATATTCTTCACACGCATTGATGTATTTTAACAGGCATACTGTATAAAAATTAACAATTCTCCTGACTACGTATGTATTATTCACACCGTACATTTAGCTAGTAGCAATGCTATGTGTGTTACTGTACTTTTGACCAGTTCGATAAAGAGTGTCGCCATCTTTATCTGATGCTATTCTTCTATTAAATATCGTGTAAATATTGTGTTCTATATATGTTAATGAAAAAACGTGTGTGATTTATAATATTCCAATATTAAAGGAATGCGTTCTTAATTAACATTTGATACATTTAATGTTAGTTTCCTATTATAAGTTCATTGCAGTTAAGTTGATATTCGTTTAGTTTATATGAGCTACATATAGTCGTGCCGGATACTCGATTAACAATCACGCATCAATTTGATTTTACTGAAACCGATAAAGGAATGTGTTATATTTTTACAGAAAAGAACTGAATAATACATCCATGAGATTATGTATTTGAGTTTGTTTTCATATTGTTTTCTACTTCATTCATTTTTGTAAACTTCTATACCTAACGGATTCTTAGTCTACAGGCTTGAAATTATGTATATAGGGTATATGTGAAATTATGTACATAGTGTATATGTGAAATGTTTTTTTTTTCAGTGGACGTCTAGTTAGTTCTTTCTCCCCACTTTCATTATGAAACCTCATCACTGTATTTGTACGGCGCCATGGGATATAGATTCTTGCATTCTTTTACAGGAAGACCGCAGTTCACATTTTCCTGTTCAACATTAACCTTCATTGCACATGGTTGTAACATGTGTTAAAAACATTGTTCTGGATGATAGAAAATTGTATTTCTGTGCCCACCTGAGGATAGGAGTAACACAACTTAGTAGACAATTAGAGGCATTATCTTTGCACTGAGCTTTCATTTGTTTAATTCTGATAAATGGTTGATGAGATTTGGATTTTATAAAATTACAAAAAAGTGGTATATATATATATATATATATATATATATATATATATATATATATATATATATATATATGGATATATCTATACTCGTAGCCAAATTGGTTAATGAAAAGCTCCTTCCCTAGGGAAAATTTAGCTATATTTTTATACCAATAAAAATTTCCTACACAACGTTCTGGGAAGCAAGTTTTAGATTTGCTGGTTGGGATGAATTTTGCTTAGGGTTTCTATTACTTGGTTGTCGCTTCCCTTGTCTTGTCACGTTACTATATATATATATATATATATATATATATATATATATATATATATATATATATATATATATATATATATATACGAATAGACTACCGGTAACTTGTTGGATCAGTAAATCTTATGGCTGACTATAAAACAGTGAGTATATTTGTAATGGCAAACATATGCGAGCGTACGCATACAAAAATGTCCACGATTTTTAACATAAGGAAATACATTACTTTATATCTAGAAAACTACTTACTTGCGGACATGTTTAATGCAATATTCGTCATGAGCATACATGAACATTTATAAAAGTCATTAGATAACAAAATCTTTAGGTGAGAACCAAGTAAACACATTTCCCATACTTCTATTTTTTATTTACTACATTATATACCATGTTGGCCACCCTAACCTTAAAATATCCCGTCGTCACTTCTTGAATGACTTTATGAACAAATAACTGCAACTCTTTACGAAATCACAATTCAAAATTTTCTCACGGTGGTGGATATTTCGTAATGGATCTGAGGGATATAACTATTTTACAAAGTGATTAGCGACCAGCGAGCACCTACTTTTTGACTACTTTAGCTCCCTTTTTCTTATCTTTGTTCTTTTTTTTTCATTTCCTGTCAAAATATTTTTGTTGCTTTTTCCTGTCAAAAAATCTTTCGTATCTTTGTTTTTCTTTGCCTGTCAAAAGATATTTCAATTTTTATTGAAATTAACAAAAACAAGAAACAGCTTTTTCTTTTTGAGAATAGATTCTCTGGAAAAGTATGAGACGTTAATTTCAGAGTGAAATGTAATATTAATTTTAAAAAAGTTCAATAAAAGCCTTTTATTACGATTATTTACTAAAAACAAAATAAACTCATTTTTACTTATTTTTTTCATTTTATGTTTTAGTTTTTCTCTCATTTTAACTTTTTAACTAAAACTCTTTTTAATACATTTACATTTAGAAAGTCTGCCTTGCAAACATTTGAATGTATCTGTTTTTATTTTTACTAGATTTTAAATCATTACCAATTAAGACACTGTAGGGTTTTAAATTCATTTTTCATACGAAGATTATGGACACTAAAACCGATGCCAAATACGTTACTTTACAAACACATCATTAAACAAGTCAGGTGAATGTTTACTGAAACAAAGTTATAACAAAAGGTAAACGTAGAATACAAATCAAGTCTTTAGTTGGTCTTCTAGAGCATTTTAACCGAATGTTATAAACTGGTTTTATTACAAAATCCTCAGATTTGTTTAAAAAACATTACATCTTACTGTGTAATAATCGTCGCTTACTTTTCCAAGAAAAATATTACGCTTAAATACCAGTTATTTTTTTTTGTTATTCAATGTATTGTACTGCTAATTTGTTAGTTTAAGCATCCCAAATTGCCGTATGAAAAATGAATTAGTGAAGTTTAAAATTGTTAAAAATATGGAAGTTTTTTTTTAATTAAAGAAACATACAAAAATCGTTCGTAGCATTTATTGAGGAATCTAAGATTTGATTCCAATTGTTTCTTTTAATCTAAAACTAGATTTTACTACTGGGAATAATAAGAAGAAACACAAATGTGTATATGTTATGTTTACGTTGTTAAACCGCTAATTCAAGATTATGTAAAAAACTTTAAAATTGATTAAATCGTAAAAATACGTTTGTTTTCTTGTGAAAACGATTCTAACTTGCAATTAGAAACAAAGATTAACTTCTTATAATTCCGATGAAACTAAGTTATGCATACACAGATTTTTGTCAAACTGTAAACCGGATACACGGTTTCAATGCCACAGCAAGACGATTGCCACCGTATAATTGCACATATATATATATATATATATATATATATATATATAAATATATATATATATACATACATATATATGTATATATATATATATATGTATGTATATATATATATATATATATATATATATATATATATATATATACAATTTATTCGCTCAAGAACCACAGAGTTATGCGTTAGAGTCTAACAGTTTATATTAAGTATTTATAAAGTACTCTCCGAACACAACTTTAGTGAAGCCTGTCCAATAACTAGAAATGCATCCGTTATGTTGTCCAGATCGCTGACCAATGTATCAATGTAGTTATAACGCATGCTTGATAACCACTTGGCTTTGTTTTTGACAAGAGTCCCTGATCAGACCATACGTTTTTCTCCAATTTGCCAAAATCAGAACTGGATTTAGTTATTCTGTTATTTATCTCAGAATCAAGCGTACTTTCTTTACTAAGCGTTCTACCCAGATGAACAACAAACAAAATTGTCCCTGACTTTTAACTTCTTACCACAAACCAAGTTGTTTGGTTCAGTAATAGTAAGGGTATTTTAATGAAAACCATACAAAATCAGATGCGCTGTACTGCATAATTTGGTTTTGATGGAAGACACGCGACTTCCTAAAAAAACTTTTATATGGCGAGATAGATAGAGGTAACAACATTGCAAAAACCAAGGAAAATGATTCTCTGAAAACCAACTTGAAAATACTGGAGATGGATGTACATAACTGGGAAACCCAACCGAAGCATAGATCACTGTGGCGAAAAACCATCAAAAAAGTTGTTAGATTTTTTAAGAGCAGCATATAGAGCTTGTTGTCTTAAAACGCATTTTAAGAAAGCAGGACCATAATAGAATGTCAAAAAATTACAACTGGAACTGAAGTGCACTGTATGTGGCAGATACTTTTTATCAAAAGCTGGTTTTGTTAATCATATGAAATCAAAAAATCAAAGACAGAAACTTCAGTCTTAGTAGGCGGTTTCTGCAGCACACATGGCAATCTTAAATTGGCCTGACACGGAAGTCGAGGATACACAATATTATCATGTGATCATCTTTACAGAAAAGAAAGTTTTTATGCAACTTTTCAGAACTTTCATTGATGATTATAGCTGGACTTAAGAGTCATCTACGACCACACATACGCAATAACATTGCATTAGCAACGGTGTATGAATATACAGTGCCAGTAAATAGGAGCACTTGTATTTATTTTCAAATACTGAAAATTTAAGCTATATTTAATGTAACTATTTAAAAAACCTATACACCATTTGATCTGCCTTTTATTTCTCTAGCCTTTTCCGTGTTCATATTTGACTTTTAATTGAAATACTCCAGTATTCCCGTCAATTTAAAAAATAACTTGAAATTGAGGAGGCAAAATGAAAGTCCTCAGCAAAAAATTCGATTAAAACCAGCTTCAATTTTGGCTCCTCAATCAGTAAAATATTTACCAACTGGCAACAACCCATCTCTAATGGTAATTGTTATTGTTTCAGGTTATACAGCGTAACATTAACTCCGTATGCCACGCCATTCTCTTAGTGATTATCAGGAACTCATAAATCTCCACCTCTCTTGTTTATCCAAGCGAGAAATTGCCCGCAGATTGATGAGAAAACAGTACTAAAGACTGTGCAACAGAACCAAAACACTTGCAGTGTTCGTGATGCCCCTAAACTTGGTCGTACTTGAGTTATTTCTAACAGGGATTATAATGCTATCAAGATCCCCAGCCTAAGAAACAGATTTGAAACGGGTCCAAAAATCCAACAACAGTGCTATCTTGTTAAAAAGTTATCTCTGATTATGTTAAAGAAGAGATTCAATGAATTAAAACTGAGAGGATATGTTGCAAAGAACAGAAAGAGCCCTATGGACTTCGTCAGATGCAATGAAGATCATGACTTTTCATATTGGTCAAAAGTGCTTTTTAGCAACGAAAGCAAGTTCAAAAGGCTAGGCAGTGATGATAGGCAGTACGTTCGTCGGAGGGAAGACGAAGAATTTAATCCTAGGTACTCAGTTTCAACGGCGCAAGGTGCTTGAGGTCCAGTTTTTGTGTGAGCCAGTATTAGTACCAATGGCACAGGGTCTATAGTTCGCCTGCAAGGTCGAATTAATTCGACCAAGTACATTAATATGTTGACTGAGCATGTTCTACCCTACTTTGGTCGGAATTTGATCGTAAACCCATCTTCATGCAGAATAATGCTCGCACTCAGCTCGCAATGTCAAGAGGTGCCTGGAAGAGCATGATATTCCGTATTTGAATTGGTCTTCACAATCTCCATACCTCAATCCTATCGAAAACGTAGGTCATCAAGCAACAGCTACACAATGAAAAATTTCAAATTTGGAAGATCTTTGGACAAAAATGAAAGAAAAGCAGGATAGCTTTTCCCCGGAGTATTGCTACAGTCTAATTCTAGGAATTTCCAAGATATTGCAGGCTGTCAAATTGCAGAAGGGCTATTCTACTAAATATTAACTAGTTCATTGTGTTTCTGTTGTATTTGTGTAGCATTAGTGTCCTATAGTAACATTTAAAAAACAATTTTTCATTGTGCGAACTTTCTTTTTCCTCCTCATTTTGAAGTATTTTTTTTTAATTAACGTGAACATTTGAATATTTCAATTTAAAGTTAAATATGAACACGTGAAATCATAGACGCATAAAAGGCCAATCAAATGAGGGATATTTTTTCTAAACAGTTACATTAAATTTAGCTTAAATTTGCAGTTTTTGAAATAAAAATATAAGTGCGGACTTTCTTTTTGCCGCATATATATATGGAGAGAGAGAAGGAGAGAGTAAGAGAGCGAGAGAGAGAGAATAAGACAAATAGTGAGTAGTGAGAGATTTCTTGTGGTTTTGTGTGTTTTCTATATGAGTGATTGTTTCAATATTGGGTTTATGTATTGTGTGATCATAATTTTCATTAACACAATTTTATTATTTGATTTAATCACTTTTTACGGGCTCTTTTTTTATTGGATTTTAGTTTTTCATTTTAAGTGAATTCAACTGCATTTTAAATCTTCGTATTTTAAAGCCGAGGCCCACCACATAGCCAACACTCCATTTAAAACTACACGCTGAATTAGAGTTTCCCGAAAAGCAAAGGTCCGTGCAAGAGCGATGTTGACAGAGAGCACTTAACCAGATGGAACTTGCACGATTTGATTGATAGAAATCTCAAAGCTGACAGAAATTAATTTGATAGGCATCTGGCTATCTCGAGTAAATTTAATCAACCTAATGCTTCAGTCTGAATCTTTAAGAGAACCTAAATGTCTGATAACTGTGAATGCAATGTTATAGAAACAGTATTCACCCACCCAGCTTAAGGTCGCTCTCGCTTGATTAGTGTTTGCGTCTACACACGTCTAAGTTATGTCTACTAAAAAAATGAAAACTGTTTATTTGTATGAAGTCTTAATAAAATATAACCATGATTTTTAATTGGAGTATGTTTCAATTTTATGAAATTATATAAGTGATTGAGTGTTGTATTTTTTTAAACTTAATTTAGAACACTGTTTACATCTTGAAATTCATTCTTCCATCATTTCGACATGGTGTTTATGTGTGTCTGTTTCTGTTCTTAATTTTTTAGTTGAGGATTGACAGTTATATTATTTGGATTAATCGGATAAATATTTTTTGTAGCATTCCATTTGTTGATGAAGCAATTTTGAAAATCCGTCGCACAAAATTTCGACAATTGTAACCTTCGATCTTCCTCAGATGTAAAATCATTATTGTTTTTTTTTTGTTGCAGAAAGAAAGGAGGTGTTCGCATTGTATTATATGTTTTCAGATATTTGGGTCAAATTAAAATAGGTTTATACTACTTAAAAAACAAACAACAATTTATAGAGACCCACTGTGATTAGCATTTCTGTTTATTTGTGATTAAAAGATTAATTAAATTCATCTACTAATTTAAAATTCAGAAGGCATAGTATTTACGGAGATGAACTTAATGCATTTATATAACCAATAATGCTTTTATAATAAAAATCGTCCTTTACTTTAAGCGTAACCATATAACTGTTCATGCTCACATTTTTCTTGGAATATATATATATATATATATATATATATATATATATATATATGTGTGTGTGTGTGTATAATATATATATATATGAGGTGTCTTCAATATTTTTCCCTTTTTTTTTGTTCTGGCATTAAAAAGTGTCTAGACTCTTAAAAGTTGCGTATGCTAATGCTATTTATCTTATGAGATGACTGTCTAATTTTTACGAGTTTAGGGTTAACTGAACATCTACAGCAGGAATACGCCTTACTAAAGCCTGATTGTTACAGCTGGCTATTTATATAGTTATATTTCAGCGCGTGGGCACTTTAGAAATACGTTATGTAATAAAGGGTCTGTTTAAAACTTGAAAAATGCTTCATAAATAAATTGAATACTACCGAGAGCTTTGTATACCATCTTGCGTGAATCGAGCAGCAGGGAGTAAATGAGAGGGTGAGAAGTGTGTAAATGATTACAGGAGTTAGAATACCAGAGTTCTTGGAAAAAAATCATGGATATGGAGCGCCGTGTCATGCTTTCTTCGCGCTCTTTTCCTCCTTCACAGTACAGGTTCTATCCTGCCTGCCTACTATCATTTTTTGTTTTTGCTCAACACACACCTCCAAGCACCCGGGAAACGCCGGGAACCCAGGCTAGTCTATAATATAACCCTCACCTGTGTGTTTAAATGTATGCATGCATGCATATTTTTATGTCTGCCTAAACTATCACTAGATTGGAATCGTTTGGAAGCACGTACCCTCGGACGACAAATATCGAAACATTGGCTCAAAACATTAATTCCATCACCCTCAAGTGCTCACCTTTCACAAGAAAGGATCGCTTTCTTTTCCGACATTTCTAGCAGTCACCCCTATCTTTTCAAGTTAATAGTATTAACTCCGGTTTGGCGATGGACGCAACGGCGAATACGTCACTTTTTCCCGTTGTTTTCCTCTTTGGCGATATGGGTTCGAGCATGTTTTCACACTTTTTTTCTGAAGATACAACTGTTTACAGAGAAAGATTTTTACAAGACTTGTATCGTTTTGAAGCACGACTTTTCGAACGAAAAATATAAAAAAATTGGCTTATACCATTAATTTCTTTATCCTCAACTGCGTTTTTCCCCCGATATTTTCTCAAGTTATCGCCCTCTTTTCGATTAGATAACATTAATTTAAACATTCGCCAAATTTGGTTCATCAATGGACACAACAGCAAAATGTCACTTTTTTCGCGCGCATTTCCTTCTTCGCGGAACGGGCTCGAGCCTGCCTGCCTAGTAACACCTTTTTTTTCTTTTTGCTGAACGCACACATCTAAGCATCCGGGCAACTCCGAGCACCTGGGCTAGTCTATAATATAAATTTCACTTGTCTCTTTAAATGTATATATGTATGTATACATGTATATCTGAAAAACATCTTTAGATATAGGTGATGGATTTTAGCAAAACTGGAATCCTCTGGAAGGTCGACGCATCGGACGATAATGGCTAAAATATTACTTGTTTCCCTCAACTATGCACTTTTCTACATAGAGGTCACTTTTTTCGTCGATATTTTCTTGATTGACTAGCCTTACTTTAAACATTTGTCACTTCCGGATTGGCGATGGGCGTATCCGCAATGAGGTCACGTTTTTCCGCGTTCTTGTCCACTTCGCGATACGGGGTCGAGTCTGCATTCCTACAAGCACTTTTTTCTTTTGCTCAACACACACCTCGTACACGCGGGAAACGCCGAGCAATGCCGGATACCTAGGCTACGTAATTTATTCCCTATCACTCTTGGTTATGCATATGACCTTAAACCATATCCAGTGGTTAGGCCCCAGCTTTCGGGCTTTGGGGAGTGTGGAGCCACCCTTTAATTGCCATTGCTTCCAGGTCCAATCTGACCCGGAGTGGTAGTACCTGTTGGGTCCCAACTATGGAGTGAATAGAAACCGACTTGAAAACAACAAATATATTTTATTAAAAAAAAAAATCTTCAAAATCTTTGGATTCGGCATTAAATAACCTAAAAAGGGTTGATATGCCGTAAAACAAAACCAACCAACCAACCAACCAACCAACCAATCCTTATCATTCGTAAGGTAATTTCAGAAAATGTATTACACTCCACATGGCGTAAACAAATTAAATATGTGTAAGTTCTAAAATATATATACTGGCGTATAAATTTAAAATCATTTAGTTACTTCAATAAAACAATAAATATAACGCACCTGTTGTTGTGTCACATATATTCCTGTTTTGTCGATACGTTTCCATTTCTGATCAAATAAAAGTGATGCATTAAATAGAACGGAACACATTAGATAAAATGTAATATTTTATAACGAGAATACAATCTGTTTACTTCATAATAGAATATACAGTTTCATCTGGAACTCAATAATAACACTGCATATCAAAAAGCAAATACAAATGCAATTTTAAGTACATAAAATAGTATTACATATAAAATATAATACAGCTGTGTATATATATATATATATATATATATATATATATATATATATATATATATATATATATACATATAGCAGAAAAACTTTGAGAAAAATTTACTACTCAAGGAAAACGCAGATTTCAAAACAAAATATAAATATAGTCATATATACCTTAATCTCAACCAGATGAAAAAGCGCAATATATTCACTAACGATTCTGGAGCTTACGATAAAGAATAATAAGAACAGCGCCTTTAAGTAGAAATTTACAACAAGTATATATTAATCGGCAGAATACTCCAAAACTGAGGCAAGGTGTTCCATAATTTGTGGAGTTTCAAAGAATGCAAATTGTTCTCATCAGAGGAAAAACTTTTAGCGAAATAATCAGATAGTCACGCTTAAATTTTAACATTTCTATGTATTTGCTGGTGACTTCAAGTTGTAGAACACTCATTTACATGACAACGCATGCCCTTCTTTTAATTCCACGTTTCCTATGTTTCTTTTCCTCAATCACTTTTAACTTTTCATCCGGCCAAAATGGAAGCGTTTTATTTGGCGATCTTCAAATTTTTTAACTCCAATTTCTGACGTTTTGTTTTTGCAGTTAAACAGCTGAGGCAAGCACCTGTTGTTTATTCATAAACTTCCGAAGAATAAACTCTATTACATAGGACTTCTTCTTTAAATACGGTTAGTAATTTGTGTTTAAATATTGAACTTTGAATGATCTGTCCTCATTCGATATTTACAATCTTATGTGTTTTTAAGTTTTGTTAACAAAAATCACAAAACTTTTAGTTTCATCCTATTAAGTTACATAGAAACATAAAAATGTTAGCGTGACTATCTGATTATTTCTCTCCCAGTTTTTCCGTTGATGAGAAGAATGTGCATTATTTGAAACGCCGCATATTAAGGAGGACCTATATATGTGCTTTGGAGAATCCTGCCGGATACTAAAAACGTTTTCTAAATTTCTACGTAACAGATACGTTCTTAGTAATTGTCTGTATTTGATTGATATGTTCTTATATATATATATATATATATATATATATATATATATATGTAAATAATTGTATATATTTATAATTTAACTGCATATAAAAAGATTAACACGCAAATGCATAAAGCAAATGATAATACAACTGCATACAAAATTAATGTAGCTTCTTTTTAAACTATACAAAATATAATCCCGCTGTATAATACAATAATATAATACAACTGTTTATAAAATATCCTATAACAACGATAATAAAAGTACATGTCAATTTTTATAGGACTACATAAATATATTCCTCAGACACCTTATAATATTTAAGATATACGCATTATTAGCAATCGGCACAAAACACTTCCAGATAAAAAAAGTTGTAGACGGTAAATCTTGTCCTAGCATTCTATTAATAAAAAATATCTGTGTATTAGCTGTCCAATCCTTCTTCTATTCTTATCTTGATAATTATCTTCACAACGTTCTAGGCGGTGTAACCATTGACATGTTTTAAGTGGAATGTTTTAAATCCCGACGGTATTAATGCCGAACACGGTACAGATTTCATTTAATGATTTCCGATTTCCACAAATTTTACAGTAAAAAAATAAACGGAGCTTATATTGCACAACACATTGTAAAATAACATTCATGATATAACTCCTTTAGTCTAATTTCACAAATAACACAAATATTCAAGATTTATGTATTTGTTTATTTGCGAACTGTTATCCTCATTTTCATCACGTTTCCTCAGATTTCGGCCAACACTTCTTTTTGGGTGGCCGAAACATGGTGAAACCTCAATAACTATGAGGGGGTGGATGACAGTCTGTATATACATATAAAATTACGCATGCAAAATGATTCCAATCAAAAAATAATATTCAGTAATTATCTTTAAACGCAGAAACACAACGACACAATATTTATTAGCGTATAAAAAAAACACACAGTAACACACGTTTTCTATGCGTAGGCTACAAAGACAGGATATCAATAATAAACAAATAACCTCTTGATACATAGGCGTTTGTTTAGTTGAAATAATAAATGGTCAGTAGACGTGTTGCTCAATGTCAATTTTATACATTTTACATTAAGAACTAAGCACTCAGAAGAGTTTGAGTCAACGATTAATAAAACACAGGTGCGTATTAAATAAATCGCCGATCTACAACTAATCAAATTATTCTGATACTCCAGAAATTATCGATGGTCCTCCGAGGGAATGATTGATAGGTAAACACGAACCATAAAAAACGACGTGGAGACGTGAACATACGAGAAGCAGCTTAAACTACTGATGTCATTTTGATGAGGAATGTTAGTGATGATCGTCGATGTGATGAGCCATGTCGTCTGTTCATCGAAATAAAATTAGCAATAACCAAAAAGATACTACGTAAAGATAACAGACAAGAAGTTGTTCAGTTTGTCAATTCACAATAGAAAAAAACATGTTGATTCTCTCTCAGAAACTTTGTATGTATAATGGATTTTTCATTTTCCAGATATTGGAATAAACAGAATATATATATATATATATATATATATATATATATATATATATATATATATATATATATATATATATATATGTATATATATATGCATATATATTTACATATATATATACATATACACACACACACACACATATATATATATATATATATATATATATATATATATATATATATATATATAGGGTGACCCACCCAAACGGGCCCCAATTCTAATTAGGCCCCGTTTCTTAGTGTGTTGTCCGAATGAAATGAAACTTTGGTCATAACTAGTTTATTATATTCAAAACATCACATAAAAACACTACGGTCTTTGGCCTTTTTTCCTCTGTTCTACTGCATATGGTCTAGATGACCTCCATTTATCTTATATATATATATATATATATATATATATATATATATATATATATATGTATATATATATGCATATATATACGCAAATATAAAAGGAATATATATATGTGTGTATATATACATAGATACATGCATATATATTCCGTATACATGTTACATATGCATATATATTTTATATCATATATATATATATATATATATATATATATATATATATATATATATATAGAGAGAGAGAGAGAGAGAGAGAGAGAGAGCAATAGGAAAACATGGAATGTTCGTGCATTTTTCTAGTGTTCTTGTAAAAACAAGGGTGTTCGAATAGCTAATATATTAGAAGTTTTTTGATCAATTAATGAAGAGCCCTTACATTTAGGTAGCGGAAAATCATATTCGAAAATTGTCTGCTCGATTAAATGAATCTTACTTCATTGAAACGGTTTTTATATGTTCATTTATTTCATTTGTCTTATAAAATTCTTTCGGTCAGAAAATTGAAAACATTCCAATAAATAAAGTTTATAATGATTTGCAGACGAGATTGAGACTATGAATTATGTATCTATATGTTCGATATATGTTGTCGTGTATGAGTGGAGAGAGATGTTACGATAGACCCCCCCCCTACACTAGGTCGCTCAGGGCAATAGATCTGCATATTCGAGTCAACTGGGCTCCTCTTGTTTATTGAAGAATATACTGAGTTGCTAAAAAACAATTTGAAATAAATTTAGAATGTCTCTGATTGATCTACAATACTATTATTATTTTTTTAGGATAGCGTATAAGTAGACAACATTCGTACACACGCGCTTATGCATTTTGATTTTGTACGTCGATTTATAAACATCGACTACTATATATCCATATATATGCATATATATATATATATATATGCATATATATATGGATATATGTATATTCATACATACAATTATATATATATATATATATATATATATATACATGTATAATTAACTGGTGTATCTTTGAATTTAATTGAATTCGATGTTGATGCTAATTGAGATATTGTAAATGAGATATTCTAAATTTAAGAATAAAGATAAACGCACAACTTTTTTTGTTACTAAACGATTGCACAAAAGTCCGTGAACTATTTCAAATGTTTTGTGGATGAATGGTCAAGGTTAAAATATAACATTTCCGATGGTTCCAGAAATTTTCATTTGGCTTTATTTCGCTACATTTTATGACCAAAACGCGGAACCGCTTGAAGAATTAACATATTTATATAAAAATAGAAATAAAAAATACCATCATTTTGCACACCTACCGTAACATTGAAAATACTTTTTCGGAAATATTCCTGTAATAATATATAACTTTCTGCTAATATATATATATATATATATATATATATATATATATATATATATATATATATATATATATATAATGAACGCGTGTGTGTGATTGTGTGTCTGTATACATTTCCCTACGCAATAACTCTGTCAATTTAAAGGCTACAAATTTGAAATGTAATATACAGTGTACTGAGATTTGGAAACACCGATGTGATTAGTTTTGGACAGAAATTGGGCGATTAAGGGGTAAAAGTTCAACGATTTGACCTTTGAGAACTCTACTAAACTCCTTCTACAATTTTGGATCTAAACACATGACCTTTTAGATATAGGTTCCTTGGACATGGATCTTACTTAATAACTTTATTTAAGCCCTAAAATATAAATTTTAAGGGATCATGATAGCTGTAAAAGTTAAACAAAATTGACCTTCTTTTTTTTTTGCTCAGCATACACCTCAAAACAGAAGGGCAACGCCGGGCTACCATTCTAGTATACCTATAAAGATTAAAATGTCTGTCTGACTTTTCTCTATGGTAGTTAAGGAAAACTATTATACAGAAAGGCATTACTTTACATATTCACACTTTTTAATATATACATATGCACATAACCTTATGAACAGTACATAGGGCCTGAGCAAAGCCGGACAAGTGTGTTATTATATATATATATATATATATATATATATATATATATATATATAAGCTGCTTTAATCTATTCATGTATCTTCGAATATTGCAAAATAAATGTATATTCGTGAATCTTCAAATATTTCAAAAACGTTTTCCACCGTTTCTCTTTATAAAGCAGGAAATAATATAGTTTATTGTTAGAAGTAGGAATCACAACCGAAGATTTACTATTTATAGATTTAATAATAATTCGATAGCAATATTGTCAAACAACAGCTCTAAATAACTGCGGTTTTTGAAAAGCAGAACTATAATTGAAGGGAAAAACAAAGGAAAAACTATCCATTTATACATAGGACACTTGAAATAGGAAAAAAATGTTTTAATGTTAGTTCAAACATGTAGGAGAGACTATACTTTAAATGTATTGTATATATTATTCCACAACTAAATGATTGTAAGGCAAACAGAAATTGCATAGTATACTATAAACGTTTATCGTCGAAAATATTAGGTTAGTGCAAAAATATGTTTGTATATACTTAGTTGAACGTCAAAAAACCACATTTCTTTTTGCACTAATAATTGATGTCTATTAAAAACAATTGACTACTATTAATCTTCATAAAATTGCTACATAATTTGCAACACATGACTTAAGTGTGTTATATACAAAGCAATTCGTATGAAGTTATAAAAAATAGATAATACTATAGATTTAGTTTTTGCAAGTGAAGAACACTAGTGCATATATAGACTGATACCTAAATTATGTTTGGTAAAGCTATGACATTGTATTACGTGGGGGGTGTTAATAATAAGATGATTTATATTCTGTATTGTTGGTGTCCTTCGTTTTAGGAAGATCTTAGTGAGAGATTAGAGTCTTAGGAGGGGTCATGTGTTGAGTGTTCATATGTCTTAAGATGTTCCTGTTGTAAGAGGTGGACATATTGGTGAGATATAGAGACAGAGTACATATAGAGAGAGAGAGACAGGTCTGCATATATATAATAGACAATGTACATGTTACTACAAGAGAACAAATTCAATGAGAAGTGATTTATGAATATCTTGATAGAAAGACCGAGAGATAGTGTGTTTGACATTTACGTTTTCACAGTTGTGCATATAATATAAACACATTACCTTTCTCGTTGTAATGATGAACACACAAGACGCAGATACACAAAGATGATGACGTCCTTTATTTAATGACCAACCTATGATTTCGCTTGAAGAATTCAATGTTTCTTTACATGGTTGTATCTAAAAGCCTCTCACTTCTAGAGAGTGTCTTGATTCTAACGGAGAATCGGTCTGAACCTCTCTGCTTCTCTCTGACTCTTCTCTCAGACTCCCGACTGCATCTAAAAACTCTACCTATATTGAGAACTCGTCATGCCATCGCATGCTTAAACATGTGCTCATAAAGCACGTTGGATGGCATGCGTCACATTGCCAAACTTGACATGACCCCGAGTTCAGTAACCTATTTTTCAAATAACATTTTACGAAATATGTTTACAATTCCAATTGACGAATACATTCCTTAACAAAAAGAAATTTCAGTATTACATTCCTTTTCCATATACAGATATGTAAGCCAAACAATTGCAATTCCTTATTTCAATAACATTCTGTATTTATTTTAACTTATGATTGGAATTTTCAATTCCAAATCTAGCTTCGCAAGTTCGAATCCTTAAATATCCTATTTTATATTTACATTTAACTAATTCCCTATTTCTTGTTTTTACTTACATGGAAAAGGGTCAGTCCTTTTATCATGTAACAATGGGAAGATACATGATTATAAACCCTTCTTTAACTATACTTAGAAGTTATCGTATAACAGTCATATTTTTCAATCAAAAATAAAATACTAATCTAAACTATAAAAATTCTGGTACGATTTGGGTTATTCGAAGTAAATACATATATAAGTAATTTTTAACAAAATAATATATACTTATATTTAATATAGTTGCTAAAACTTTTCCATATACGTAATACTTTACAATTATATTACAAAAGCCCTTGCATATATTATTTATGTTTAGGTGGTGTAATATACAAAACAACATTTGATATATCGAAAAGAATATTAAACTTTGATCACACACATATACAAGTAACACTTCATGATTCGCATATAGAAAAATCTATAATAAATTTGATAAAATAATTTCATTTAATTTTATATCGCTCGTATTTTGCATGAAAATAGGACTTATCTCATGCATATATATTTTACTCACTTTTACTCAAAAGAATGCATATTGCAACTTTGAACGTATGATAGTGTCTGATAGAGAACGGAGATGGGTTTTGCTGCGAGATGCGTGTTCATATTACATTTTAACTTTTTGCACATAAGTGCAGTCAGGAAAGCTAAAAAAAGCAAGAGTTTTCAAGATTATTAAATCCAAGAGGAAAAAAAAACTAAATACCTTAAGAGGGAGTGGGTGGGATTTTGTTTCTTGTCAAGATACTCGAGTACATGTTCCCCGACAGGGACCCATACACTACAAAGTCATCAGAGCATATTCAAATAGTTCTAAATTGTAAACTATGTATTGAGTTGCGATATTTCAAAGATAGAACGCGCGTGGAACTTAGCTGATAATGCGTGACATATTAGATTTTAAACAAGTTTTGGATACTCTCTGAAAATAAGAGGCAATATAAGATACTCCACCGCATACGTTAAAACAATATTTTATACATCGGCGAATTGTGGCTTAATAAAGTTATAGTATGCTCTATAGTGTGAGTAATTTTCGAAAACTATAGAGGTGATCGAAGTCATTTGAAGATGCTTTGGTTATATCCACAATGTATTTGTTCGAACTCATGCCCCCTGTCGCTGTAAAGCAAGCGATTTTTTAATCTGTTCTCTTGGGCAGGTTGTTATTTGTCAATGCAATCCGTGGTTCAGAAATTGTGTTTAGAAGTTAAAGAAAGAAGTGCTATCTTCGTCTTAAGAGTCGCCATCCACTTCAATCTCTATTCCATTATGGGCTGACTGTCGTTTTGTTACACTAGCTTGGATATGTATGCATTTGTATTTCCCTTATGTCTATTATCGAGTGTGGTGTCATCAGCACATATACTTATCTGAGACACAGTTTTATATAAAACAAGTAGAGCATTCATAATTCCCCGTAAGTGCACTATGGACGAGGCATTAAAAATGGCAACGTCCAACATTTTCCCTCCCCAAATTATCCCTAAAGTCCCCAGGGAACGTCAAATCATGGTGAAAATGAACAAAAGGGGCAGTTTTAGTCACTAACTTATGTAAATTTGAGTTCTGCACTATGACAAAAAAATAGAAATTACTATACCCCCTCCTTTTGCCCCAAAAGTCCCCAAGAATGTAAAATTGAGTTCCTCATCATGCAAAAGTGTTAAACAGACATACACAAAAAATCTTGGACAAATATGGTAAAATAGGCCCCTTTTTTACCATATTTAGCCCCTAAAAATACCCTCGGGTACTCCCGAGAGTTAACGCGAAGTATGGGAAACAAAATTATATAGAAATACGTTAGTTACAATTTTTCGGAAAGTTTTAGAAACATCCAAGTCATCATTTTTTTTTAATTAGCACAAAAGTGTCAATTTTAGCAAATTTTAACAAAATGCACCCCTGGGGGCCAACTAGAGTTTTTCACGGAAAATCTGTTCTGTTATTTGTTACTCCTATCATATTCAATGTTTGTGCAAAATTCCAAAAAATGTCCAGGCGTAGTTATTGAGAAAAGTCCGGACACATGAACGGAAGAAGGGACAAGGGTGAATTTACAGGTCCATTCTTTTTATGTCTAGGGACCAATAATATTTATGTATACTAAGAATAATAAAGATTCCATGACGACCCATAGAACACACCTGATTAAATCGAATGGTGTTTACATGTACGTCCATCCAAGACAATATCCTTTCTATGAAGAATCTAATTATTGTAAGTATTCTTCTAGAAAT
Source organism: Euprymna scolopes (assembly GCF_053919585.1). NCBI lineage: Eukaryota > Metazoa > Mollusca > Cephalopoda > Sepiida > Sepiolidae > Euprymna > Euprymna scolopes. The sequence continues at coordinate 77,595,475 of NC_136509.1, forward strand.
AACATAGAGGTTAATGTTATATGAGAACATTTAAGCTCCCCCCTGTCAAACGTTTTAGACATATCAAGGGTATTTGTTCTAGCTTTCAATACTATGTCTAGTTCATAGTATATTCGTTCAGAGATAACGGTAAACTGTAGTAGAACGGGTATGCTGAAGTTCATACTGTTTGTCAGAAAGAAGCTTTGAATTTCAACGTAATGGACCAGTACTGAATTGATTAAAGTCTCAATAAGTAAAGCTAAGAGAGACAGAAGACTAATTGTGTGCTAATTAACCCAGTCAGTAATTTCACCAGACCTATAGAATACTGGTACAGCGGAGGCAATTTTCCATCTGCCAGTGAAGGAAATCTTGGCCAGACCTTTGTTGAAGATTGTGAATGTAAATCGGCTTTGCTCTGCAGAATATTTCTTAATTAAGATAGCAGAGATAAGACCATGCACACGTGAATTAAATGTTGCTTATGATATCAAGGACAGAGAAATTATGATTTTCCGGTCTACGAGTTTGGCGTCTGCCCGCAATGGTAGATTTAGGATTGTGTGATTCGTGTGATTAAATGTGTAGTTAGAAGAAAACCGCACGGCAAACAGATCCGTTTTCCCAGTCTTTGGGCAACGGACTTTATGCTTGTTACATAATAAGTGAATTGTTGACTTTCCCTTATACATCAGACATTTAAAAATTGTCTAGAAATCATGAGTTAGTTTTTTCTGCACGTTGATACTTTTCGTGGGCTCTTCATTATACTTTGCCTGGCTGTGAATATTACACTCTTGCAATTTTTTAAATAGCTTTTATACATTTTCGTATATTTGTATTTGATCTGCGACCGAGGAATTGATGTAATGCATGTTGCCTTTGTTGCAATGACAGTTGCACAATTTGAAGTGAAGGATTTGGAAGGTTTGGGCGTTCTATAAAACTTTCTATAATGCCTACTTTGTACCATTCAGTTGTCTCTTTAGCACACCGTTCAGAGGATTGAAGAAATATATTGGTCCATGTAGCATGGCTAATGTGATCTGCCTTGGTTTCCTAACCATTTTGCCACATAATTGTTAGCAACGTCTTAGCAGCTGGGAATCAAGAACTGATAACCAATATTATATAGTTCCTTAGATAACTATGCGCATATCTTACAAAACTCTCAGATACTGTGTTTAGAAAAATGTATAGAATTAAGGCTTGATGATCATCACAAAATATTTTATTTGGAAATGGAGTTTTCTAGTAACGCTTAATCGGAATTCATCCACCTGCAATTGTAGCTCGTGTTAGGAGGAAAATTATATTAAAAAAGCAATATAAAAATGCGCTAGAACAGCCTAATGAGTGGGTCGTCCTTATAGTACAGGAAAGTCATAAAAAAGTTTCACGAAGAAATGTAGATACAATCCTGAAAATATTGGGTCGCTGCCTTTCACTCTAAGAGAAATCTTTATACAATAAAATGATTTTTTCTGATTTTATTAATTGTGATCAGTTTAGAAATTACATTTCGTTAATAAACAGAAATGTAAAAAAACTTTAACGCCCAAAAATTGAATAGCAGCAATACAACGTATACTTTCTATCCTCTAATAAACAGGAAAAAAATGTAGAACAGATGTTTACAAATAAAGCAATTACTGTGGAATTAACTGAAATTGAATCAAACAGAGGTAAGGTTTCTTGCCGATGTAAGGAAGGGAATAATAATAATAATAATAATAATAATAATAATAATAATAATAATAATAATAATAATAATAATAATAATAATAATAATAATAAAAACGGATAGAAAAAGACCAACAAAACCTAGATGGGAATTGAGGCTGTAAAAGAGATCAGCAAACCTTTATAAAGTCAAAGCGATAAACGAGATTAAAACGACTAGAGAAGGATGGAAAATGAAAATTCGACCAGAAAGGAGATGCTCAACAACAACAAAAAAAAACGGAAAAATTAAAGCAAAGGAATAGCAGCAGAAGAACGGATATTAATACGATATTGATACAAATGTGAACAATGCAAGCAAAACAAGGCCTTTGAAAACAATGAAAGGCAATTCTATCAGAATGGGGAGGAGGGAAAACTAACAGAAAACTTAAACCAACGAAATCTAAACGCTAAAAGGGCCTGATATGAGTAGAGCGACGGAATGATAATAAAGATGCCAGATTGCTGAAAAACATGATAGTAGGGTCAGACAAATCGAAAAATAAAACAGAGTAGGAAATCAGCAACGAAACACTAAAGAAACCGTCGGAAAAATTGCAAACTACACAGCAGCAGGCTACGGGGGAATGCACGCGTACTGGTGAAAGAAATTCACAAAATTACACGAAAGATTAATACATAACTTGGACAATCTATCTATGAAATTACCGTGCCAGAATGGATGACGAAAGGTTGGACACCTCTGGTGCAAGGAGACAGGGAAAAAGGAAACCCCCATTAATTATCGGCTAATAACATATGTCCAAACAATTTAGAAAATACTTACAGCGCATCTGATGGAACAAATTTATCAATCTCTTGAGAACGCAGATTAATTTCAGGGGAAAAGAAAGCACGCGAAAAGGAATAGAGAGATACATGGCATCTGAATTTGAAGGATGTTCACAGTAATAGTAAGAACTTAGCTTCGATAGATTATAAGAGGCATATAATAGAATTCCGAAATCATAGATACTAGAATGCCAGACAATGTACAAAATACCATGTAAGATTATCAATTTGATAGAAAATGCAATGAGAATATAAAGACGCGAACTGACAGCTGATGGGCAATGCATAACTAAAACGAAAATACAAAGAGGGTTTTTTAATGTGATTTCTTATCACCATTACTGTTCTATTTTAGGCATGATGCCCCTGATCAATATACGAGAAATATGGCATGGTGGATGCAAGTTTACTTACACAAAATAAATAATGTACATGCATAACCTGAAACTGTTTGAAAAATCTGAGAAAAAAATAAAAGACGCTAATAAAAACAGCCAGAATTTAAGCCAGGATATCCGAGTTAAATTTGGTATGGAAAAGTGGGCAATGCTCACCATCTTAAAGGGGAAAACTGGATGCAACAGAAATCACAATACTATCCAATCAAACAGATATTAGAATAGCATGATAGCTACAAATACTTGGGAGTCCTGCAAGCAGACATGATCAAAGCAACAGAAATACAAAAAGATGATTGGAAAGAATATCTCAAAAGAACAACAAAAAAAAACTCTCTGGAACTATATAGTAGATACTTAATTAAAGGAATGAACACGTGGGTTGTGTTACTAGTAAGAACCCCTGGAGAGTGTATACGGTGGACCAAAGAAGCACTAAGAGATATACACCGGACGAGCAGGAAACTGATGACGATGTAAAATGCAATGCACCTAAATGATGATAATGACCGACTCTATATAAAAAGGAAAGACAAGAGAAAGGAGTTGGATTGTATAGAAGACTATGAAAAACACAAACAAAGAACTAGAAAAAATACATAAAGCATACTTCCTGCAGCAAGAGATTTACGAAAAACAAACAAAATATAAAATGAGACGAGGAATAAGATGCACAAAAACGTGCGAAGAAAATCAGCTAGGCCGACGACTCATAAGGAAACCTAGATTACGAAACTGAAGCCCTAATAAGAGCTGCACAATGTAGCAGCATTAGAAAAATAAATTTAAAGCAAGGATCGACAAGATACAAGAAAACCGCAAATGCAGACTTTGCGGACATAGAGATGAAACAATAAACCACGTAATATGCCCATTCAACAAACTAGCCAAAGACAGAAAATAATTACAATAGACACGATCAAGTAGGGAAGGTAGTACACTTGCAATTATGCAGACGATTGCATATTGAACATCCAGACAAATAATACAAACGCACACAGGCAGCAGCACTGGAAATGAATATCAGAAGGTACAATGGGACATGACTCTACAAAAGGATAAAACCATCCAAGCAAGAACATGTGATATGCTAATAGTAAGCAAAAAGGAAAAATCATGCCAGATTGTATTTTTTCGTTCCAGCAAACCACATAAAAGAGAAGCAAATATACGGAACTCTATGTGTTACTCAAAGGAATCTGGAAAAAGAATTAAGTAAATATAACACCACGAAGAGTACGAGCGTAAGGAATAATACCGCAAAAACTTTGACAAAAGAATGGAAGCGAATGTAATCATGTTACATGATAAGTGCTGTCCACTTTTCATGTAAGTAAAAAAAAAATTAGTACATCAGTTAAATGTAAATATGAAATAGGATAGTCAGGGATTCGAACTTGCGAAGCTAGGCTTGGAATTGAGAATTCCAATCATAAGTTAAAATAAGCAGAGAATGTTATTATAAATGGAATGCCCAGTAAAATTGTTGATTCTGTTAAAATATTTAATAAATACATTTTGACTGGAAACTATTCACATTCTTAGAAGAAATGCATGCTAAAAAATATGGATTACAGAATTAGACAAATAGGTTAAATTCCTTTGTAAAACAACAAAGTAAATGGGAAATTCCCTGGTCGTCAGAAATGGTTTCAAAACGAGCTAATCGCGCATGTTGAAAACACGTAAGTTGTGGTCACGTTGACCAGACATAGTGTGATTTCTCAATATAGGAAAGAGTTCAAAGTTAGTTAGAAGAGAATCAGATCAGTCAGATCAGAGAAGCAGGGGAGATCAAACCGATTCTCCGTTAGGGACAAGACTCCCTCTAGAAGCGAGAGGCTTTAGAAATAACAATGTAACAACTTTGAACCCCTGAAATATAAAATCATGTCCGACCGGTCGAAGAAGAAATAAACGTATCATCATGTATTTTTATAACTGCCGTCTTGTGTTGTGTCATTCTACAAAAACAAAGGTAAAGTGAAATTGTATTAATATGAACTTTGTGTTTATAAAAATGTACAATTGTCAAAACGTAAATGTCAAACGCACTCTCGATCTATCCATCAAGATATTCATAAATCTCCTCTCATTAAATTACATGTTTGGTTCACTTGTTGTAACATGTACACTGTATATATATATATATATATATATATATATATATATATATATATATAAACTGTCTCTCTCTCTTTATATGAACTCTGTCTCTATATCTCGCCAGTATCCCAACACTCAACAACATGAACACGCCTAAGACTGTCTCTATAACTCTAAGACTCTTACTAACATGCACAACAACCATTATATTAGTCGTAATCTAAATAAGAACAACGAAACATACTCTCATATTTGGTAATTAAAAAAAAGACAGCAATCAGAGGGATGGCTGCAATATTACAACGAATAAAATGATGAAAACTAACTGCAGAAATATTAAAGAAAACTCCTGAATGTGGAGACTAACAAGCACAATCTACAGACACACTTTAGACACACAGAAATGACTACAGATGTGAGAGGCAAAGTAATTCACATGATGTTACTGTAAATATCGCCCTTTTTTGTGTGTGTCATCAAAAGTTGACACCACACTAAAATATAAGAATCGAAGAGGATGATAAATGAGGAGAGAAAGGTATAGCTAGACCTTCCTTGATCGGGCTTAGAGGACTGGGGCCTGTGTGAGGCTTATTGACACCCAAATTCTAGTAAACATATATGGTCGCTGCCAACGAGAAATCAATGGTTAGCGGATTTTGCGATAACGCATATTCGTGTGCATAAAATATCGGAGAAGCTTAAACGTACTGGGAATTTGAGAAGAATTGTTGCCCCTTAGCCCCCAGAAAACACCACAAGTTGTTCTCAACGAGCGATGTTTGATGATGGCTTGTGTGACTACGCCTAGTGCGTAAATAATAATAATAATAATAATAATAATAATAATAATAATAATATTAATAATAAAAATAATAATAATAATAATAATAATAATAATAATAATTTTGTAAGCTAATAATAATAATAATAATAATATTAATAATAATATTATTAATAATAATAATAATAATCTTGTGAGCTAATAATGATAATAATAATAATAGTATAGTAGTTTAATAGTAATGACCAGAGACAGCAATAAGTATGAGTTTGGGTGGTTATTAGTCCTAGCTCCCATGTACAGAATTTTTTTTTATTGAATACAAATGTATGTTCGAAAATGAATTTAACAATTATTGAATTAAAAGTGAAAAATATATGAAATGTATGAAATGTTTTTTTTAATCCATTGGATCACAGGCTCTTTACAAAGTTAATCGTTGTAAATAATAGCCTCGTTATTTTAAAATATAGAATGTGAATGAACGCCATGTTGAAATTCACGGGGAGTATTCTCTACTGTTCAGGAAATTTATACTTAGAATGTATGTTCATGTCTGAGTGTCCAATGAAATCATCGTTACAAAAAAGGTTAAAAGAATAGGATTGGATATTTTTTTACCTAGGATGTGAGTTATATTTGTAGGATTTAATGAAAAAAATTAAATATTATATGTGGATCTTGAAGATTCTGGATTATTGGCTAAATAATACCCGTAAAACTTAAATCAGGTATTGTTAAGTAGTATGAATATAGTGAATTTATATTTAAACTATGAACACGCACACACACGTTACAGTTAGTAAGAAATATAGAATGCAACTGTTAAATTAATTTATTCTGTAGTGTAAAACTACGTTTTATATTTGAAAAATATTTTCATATTAAATAAATCCCAACGCTCACTATAGATATATTTATATAAAAAAAAAGATCGGCAGTTTTAATTAATGAAATATTCATAATAAAGCAGAGTGCATTTTACACATTGTGCTATAGCTTTCGACTAAAAAAATGCCTAAAATTCTTCAAAACTGAAAAAGGATTAATTTCGAAGTCTGAGATACCATCGTATATGGCAATCTAAGAAAATCATTAATTTCTTATGGACACAGAATGTGTCGGGAATCAATACCGCAAGATTAATCTGAGATTTTATTTTAATCCAACTTTACAATTTGGAGGAATAATCGCAATGATGTCCCTCTACCCCCGATCTAAGACTTTTTGTTTATACAACTTTCAATGTTTTTGAATATACAATTCAACGTTTTTGATGACGCACTGAAAAATAACAATTAAAAAAATCGTGGGTATTTTCTTGATAGGAGAAAGAGTTTGCAATTGTGTAGAGAGTTACTGTAATACAAGAAAAACATTTCTAACGTTGTTCAATGATTCAATAAATGTATTTCAATTACTGCCTCAAATTATTGTAAATTTTGTTTTATCTCAATATATATATATATATATATATATATATATATATATATATATATATATATATATATATATGTATATATATACTAGCAAAAGTACCCGTCGTTGACTGGGTTCAAAAGCAGCGTACAGAATATGGACTCTGATTTATGAAAGTATGATAGGTTATGAAAAGAAGGGTTGTAAAGAGATAACTTCGAATTTGCAGGTATCAAAACAAAAACAAAATATGATGAGAGTAAAAATAAAATAGATTAACCCCATAATTCATAATACCATACCTGCTCACAGTGAAACACTCATAACAATATTTTCTGGATCTATATTAAAAAAACTTGTTAAACTTTGAGACATATTTCCATTCTATGGAGGTCAGGCGCGAACGAACACCCCATAATTTTACGATACAATATTTCTTCAAGCTGAAATATAATTATCAAAGTATACTTACGCAGATAGATATAAAAAGTCTTTATTAAAGTGTGTGCCTATTTCCATTCTCTGGAGGTCAGGCGCGAACGCAGACCCCACAATTTTATCATACCATCCCTATTTACGTTAAATCATATTGATCAAAGTAATCTTATGTACATCTATATCAAAAACACTTGTAAACGTTTTTTTTAATTATTATTTTATGATTTCCATACTTTGTGTACCAGGCGCATACGCAGACTCCACGATTTTAATAGAATCCTCATATGCCAGATCGAACATACCCATTCCTTTGTCTCGAGATACATCTCCTATCATTATGTTATCAGTTTTCTATAATAGTCAACCATATAGGGGCCTATTTGTGACCAGACTCACACACAGACGTTCAGATTTATATCATAGATGGATATATATACAAACACCCACCCACACACACACAAACACACACACACATACATACACACATATATACTAGCTGTACTCTGCCCACGTTGATGTAGCCGCAATTGGCGCAATGAAAAACGTTCCAAAATGAGAAACAACATTTTTCGTATAGGTTTAATTTCCCATTACGTATGAGTAATCAGTTTTTGTTTTCCATTTTCTTAGCTGATGATAAGATTTTCTGGTTTGTTGACTCTTGAACACATAACAGAAATTGCCCATCTAAAAACAGTTAGTGAGTAGCTGTAAGCCACACAATTGTAAAGATTATTCCCTGAGATTTGCTGATGCTTATTGCAAACGACAATAAAATCGGAAAGTGAAATTTCCTAAAGTCTACTGATGTATCCGTTGGAATCATCGGAATGCGCGGAATGAAGATATATTCACCTCTTAAAGGTCCTGTTAAGATTTTTTTTTTGTTTCTATGACATTGTTAAATTTTCTTTACTGCAAGTCATGTGCCATTGCAAATCTTGGGTTGGTTTATATTTCAATTAGTACACCAATTTTCAGTTGCAGTATATACAGAGGCATCCCTGCCAAATCTAGTTGTGGATAATTAACCACTTTATTTCTTTCCACAACAGTGTCGATAGATTTTTATTTGACTACCTCACTAAGAATTTTACGTCGAATAATAGCGGTAAGTTGATGAACGTTTTGTATCTAGCTGCAAGAATAGCTCGTTCACTATGTAAAGTGGAAATGTATAATTAATTTGAATATCTGGACACACCTGTTTAACCGACTCTTCTTTTGATGTAATAAAATTATAGAAATGAAGAAGCAATGAATGTCGCTCTTAACTCGGATCAGCCAGCACTTTTCCGTGCCAAATTTCCCACAAGAGATGCACAAATTTCTGTACGGATCGAACAGTCTGCAACTGGGTCTGCATATTTTGAGTTAAGATTAATGTCTTCACATAGCACCAAAATGTAGAGTATTTGAGGCAAGCATTTATTTCATCGGCTGCTGTTCATTTAGCAATTACAGAAAACATTTGTCTGAAATTTCCGGCAAGCAATATTACTGCATTCACAAATGGTCTGAGCCTCAAATGATTTTTTCCTACCATTGTGCAGTTATCCGAAACAATAAGTTGCCATTTCTACAATATTTTCCACATATTGAATGTTTTGGAGATGTTGAACATAGATTTTTTGAAAAATTGAATGTTTAATAGTAGTTTCAAAGTAGAATAAGTAGTTCTTCTACTTGGTAGCAAGGTCGCGGGTATTCCACATGCAGGAAGGACTATATCATTTTGTCACCGAATGACTGCCAAAATCAATTTAATTATAAATGTTTTACCAGTTACTCCTGGTTCTGTTTAAGGTAGCAGTAATTTCCAAATAACTTCTATTCTCACAATAAGTAAAATAGGTGACTAAAATAGGATGTATCCATGTCTTGACAATTCCTTATTCACTGTAATTAATTTAGGATACTAAAATAGGATAGGGGATTAGAGATGGGCAGATAGGCAGGAAGATATATAGATAGAAAAGAGAAAATTAGAGGGGAATACAGAAAGAGAAGGATATAGAGAGACATAGATGGATAAATAGATATAGACATAGAGAGGGGGAGTTAGAAACAGAAGAGGGAGCGAGATAGAAGAAAAGAAGCTACGTGGGGAGAGATAGAGAGCATTAGAGAGAGAAAGGGTCCCAACGAGAGATGGAGAGAGTGACATAGATAGATTGAGAGAAAGAGGGCGGCATTGATGGAGAGCGTTATTAAGACAGGAAGAGAGGGGGAGAGAAACAGAGAGTGAGGTAACCTTCACCGTTTTTTTTAACTCGATCAGTAGAGGAGAAATCTTTCGAGACTGAACTAATTGTTATTTTTGTTAATATCGAGAGTACCCTTTTTGGGGGGAACTAGATTTCCCACACATTAGAAACCGACTGGGTTATCTGTACTTTCACATAACAATTTAGTAAACAAAGGTATATTTTAAACCTGAATTTAAGGTGAAAAAAATATTTTTTTTAAAATAGAACGATAACAAAAGTGCATAAAAGTCACTTTATTTTAAATATTTATTTCCCAAAGACTGATTTAATTAATTAAAATTTAAGTGTCGTGGTATTATTTTCTCAGCGTTCGGCTTTCATCGGCGCATGACGTCAACAGCCGGATAAAGCTGAGCGTTGCCGATGAAATAATAACAACGTTATGCAAAAGAAAAAGTAAAGTACAATTTTAAACGCAGAACCATCAACAGAATAAAACACACACACACACACACAAAAACAAAAAAACTTACCGTTCATGGATATTTTAATGTTTGTAGAAAATATCAATTTTTTTGTCACAAAAATAAGTTTTTAGAAATATTTGTAATAAATAATAGCAACGTCGTTTTACGACTTGCCCAAGCGTATTTTTTACGACTTGCCCTAGCGTATTACAAACACCTCAAGCTCCCGATGTTAAAAACGGTTTAAGGAATACACCCAACATCCTGATGTTCAGAGCAACTTTCGAGGTTTAGGGGGTGTTTAATCTGCAAGCGGTTTTTAACATAGGTGGTTAGGGTGTTTATAATACGCTGGGGCAAGTCGTAAAAATTAATCAGCAAATTTCTTCTTAAAGTATATTTTATAGTTTAGAAAAAGTGAAACCAACATTTCTGTGTATTCTGTTTGCAAGTATTTACGTAAAGCACAAACAAAACTGGTATATATATATATATATATATATATATATATATATATATATATATATGTATATATATATAACTGGTATATATATATATATATATATATATATATATATATATATATATATAACTGGTATATATATTACCATTAACATAAAAAGCGACGCTCTTTGTGTAAACAAATCGAGCGGAGGTATTTCATACGATATCAAAACATCGTTAAACTCACTACTCGTTCAAGCAGCCGCCAATAGCGTAATCGGGAGCTTGAGGTGTTTGTAATACGCTAGGAGCCTTGACTGCCGTACAAACGGTCGGGTTTCAATCCTGGCTTGAGGTAGTTGCCTGTCTAGCCGCACTGATGAGCTGTGAAACAGCGAAACAGTACTGTATGTGGATGATTATAGTGCTCCTCACCTTGAGTTGAGCATATTGAGAAGTGAAACACGAATTACCATTAGCATAAAAAGCGACGCTCTTTGTGTAAACAAATCGAGCGGAGGTATTTCGGACGATATGAAAACATCGTTAAACTCACTACTCGTTCAAGCAGCCGCCAATAGCGTAATGGTTAGGAGCCTTGACTGCCGTACAAACGGTCGGGTTTCAATCCTGGCTTGAGGTAGTTGCCTGTCTAGCCGCACTGATGAGCTGTGAAACAGCGAAACAGTACTGTATGTGGATGACTATAGTGCTCCTCACCTTGAGTTGAGCATATTGAGAAGTGAAACACGAATTACCATTAGCATATATATATATATATATATATATATATATATATATATATATATATATATATATATATAGCCGAAGACCGGCAAGTAGGATTTTTTTCGTTATTTTGTTATGCATCCAAGGATCTAATTGTTTCTTTCTTTCTTTCTTTTTTGTTTCATTCTAATCGCTATCGGAATTCTCGTCTGATGTTCAGCACGCGTAGAGTTTAAACTCAGCGTGTGGCATTATGATTGGCTGTTTAGCATGTTACATCAAGCAGCATTTCGGTGGCCTCGGCTGTAGACGTAATGTTCCGGAGAAATCCGAGTCGGACGCTGACTTACATCTGCATAAGTACAATTTTTTTTTTTTTTTTTACTTTTGCTTTATTTCTTAAATTTAACAATTTCTGTTTCACTCTTTTAACGATTGTTAAAAAAAGTTTGTTTTATACGCGCGTGTAGTCAGAATCCTTTTTTTCTCCTTTCAAAATTTCAAAATGAATTATAGATAAGAAACGATGTAAAATAAACTTTTTTTTAATATGGTAATATTTTCTTACTTTTTAATACTTAAAAACGCAGTTAGATTAGATACACTCACTATTATGAAATCTTACAGAAAACGGGATTGTAAATTTCTAGTTTAGTGAGGGTGAACAAAGCAGACATTATATATATATATATATATATATATATATATATATATATATATATATATATATATATATATATATAAGCAACATTACCTGTCGTGTACTAGGTTCAAAAACAGCCCACAGAACGTGGACTTCGATTTATTAAAGTGTAATAGGTTATGAAACGGAAGGGTTGTAAATTTCGGTTGAATTCGGGGGTATCAAAACCAATGCATAATATGATGAAAGTAAAAATAGATAAACCCCGTAATTTATTATAACATTTCTGTTCACACTGACACACTTATCACAATATTCTGTGGATCTATAGTAAATAAACTTGTTAAACTTGGTGACAGTTTTCCATTCTATGGAGGTCAGGTGCGAACGAACCCCCCATAATTTTATCATACCATATTTGTTCAAACTGAAACATAATTATCAAATCATACTTACGAAGAGAGATATGAAACGTCTTTATTAAAGTGTGCGCCAATTTCCATTCTATGAAGGGTAGGGGCGAACGCAGACCCTAAAATTTTATTATATCATCCCTATTAAAGTTAAAACATACTTATCAAAGTATTCTCATGTACATCTATATCAAACACTTATAAATGTTGTTGTTTTTTTTAATTCTTTATTCACATACTTTGTGGACAAGGCCCGAACGCAGTCCCCACACTTTTAATGAGCCATCGTCCTGCCGGATCAAACATACACATTCCTGTGTCTCAATACATCTTCTATCATTATATATAATCAGCTTGTTTAAATAGTAAACTATACAGGAACATATTCGTGACCAGACACACACACACACATTCAGCTTCATATTATAGATATAGATACGACCTCATAAGTAACTTAATTATTTTTTCTTTTTTTAAGGTTAATTACTTGTTTCAAGAGAAAATACACTAAGTTATAAAGCCAATGTTGGCTACATAAACGGTTTGGGCTATATACACTGGCCAGACGTAATTATCACTTCCTATACTGATGATTGCTTAAGCATCTAGCACTTGTGTTCGTGCGTATAAATAGAACTTCGTCCGTAGTTATTAACAACTTATTAAAGTTATAGTCATTTAAAAATATAAAGGTTAAGCACTATATATGGAAGCTGGTAACTAGCGTTCGTGCCTCATTCGATATTCTCTGTTTGTAAGAATACTCTTATGACCATTGCTAATAAGAGATCGCTTAAATAATTTATAAGTATCTACATTCATTTTGATTAAAAAGTTATTTCTTGTTGTCAAGAGGAAATCAACTAGTCTATAAACTAAACTATAGCATTGTTCACAGAGTTCGAGTCTACCGATTTCTGTAATGATGACTTAGTGGATGAATGATTGAGTAAGCATAAGTAATCAGTATATGCGGGTAAAAATGTATTTATATTAATTGAAAAGAACCAATACGAACAGATATATATATATATATATATACATATATATATATATATATATATACACACACAGATACGTATATGTATAATATATATTTATATATATATATACGTATATGTATAATATATATATATACATATATATATATACATATATATATATATATATATATATATATATATATATATATATATATATATATATATAATAATTTATGAAATATATATGGCGATTATGCTACACTGAATATTCGGGGTTTCATCCACTATAGGATTCGTCAGGCTTATGCGCGAATTCTGTGGCGGTTTATCGTTTTTATATGGTCCTCTTCTGTTGAGGATTTTAGTTAGACAATCAGCTTTCTAGTATCCACTAAACTAGTTTTAAAACAGATCCTTTGTTCGATAAAATGCATGCCCATTGGCTGATAGGAAGGGGCGCGGTGGATACTAGAAAGCTGCTTGGCTAACTAAAATCCTCAACAGAAGAGGACCATATAAAAACGATAAACCACCACAGAATTTGCGCATAAGCCTGACGAATCCTAGACTGGATGAAACGTCGAATATTCAGTGTAGCTTAATCGACATATATTTTATAAATAACTAACTAGCTCTAACTACGTATTGAGCACTTTCGAAGTAAATACTTTAAGTTCCCGCATAAATCTATACTTTCGTATATTAATTGTATGTGAGTAAATGAAGTAGTTATATATATATATATATATATATATATATATATATATATATATATATATATATATATATATATATATATATATATAAATGAATATTTTATGTAAACTAATTTCCTGAAATATTCTTATTTTTAGAAATATGCAAAAGATAAAACATGAAATGCCCACTGCGTACAATGGCAAACATATTAGGTTCTCCGATTAAACGTGTTTAGTAAAAGTCATGATTTGATGGCGTATGTTACTGAGGATAGATAGACGCGAACTCATCGTAGACTTATGTAAATTGTCAGAATATGAAATGAAGTTCGTCAAAGATGGAACGTTGGAGAATTGAAAGGTGCGCCGGTTTCTGACAATAGTGTCGGTTAGAATAACTTTCATGAATAATACATTTGACAGTAACGCAATGTCAGAAATACTTTTTACAAACACAGTATGCAAGTGATCTTGAAATTGACGTTATCACGAACGCCCGATGTCAAGTTGTAATTATGTTGTGAACATGACAATGCCTAAATTTAAGTTAGCATTCATATTGGAAATCAATACGATGTTCATTAAGAACTTACATTCAAATAACGCTTGTAAACATTAGAGCCTGAACTGATTATTAGTTTATTTTTACTGTTATACGAATAAAACGATTTTGCCAGATGAAACACACACACACACACACACACACACATACACACACACACACACAAAAGGCTTCATGACGTGATAATACATCGTTGATTGGTGTGTAAATTATTGCCTTAGAACAATGATTGGAAGAGTAATATTTACAAGATGTTCTTACACGTCTGTTTAAATGTTGTATAATAATTCAATCTCCTTCGTAGAAATGTTAATGTGGCCGAATTTGTATATACTCTCAGGTTCTTCAGGAAACAAAAAACGCAGCAACATTTTTAGTGAATTGTAATATAAATGGAGCCGCATTTAAGACAGCGATGTGTACACTATATAAACTGAATATTTATTCCGGCTGCCACATTTGCAATCGTTCACAAAATAAGGATAAATAAAAACGTGACGATGCTAAATTATTATAAATTTATTCCGATGTAAAAAGGAGGTTATTTTCCTTGAATGTACCACATGGATAATCCGGAGTCACTCTGCACTCGATGCAATGAATAATAACTGATGACAATGGTCCAAAAAAAGCAAAAATGGAAATAAGATAGAGTAAGATATTGTTCTTCAGTGTTAGTATCGCAGAACTCTATTTTTATTATGTAACATATAATTACTAAAAGTAGGTTATTTACAAACCCGTGCGTCTTAATGTGTCAGAAGTCGTTGATTCCTATTTTTTATTTGTTTGGTTCCATGGTTTAATATAAAATATTCTGAATATTTCAACGGTATTAAAACACGCGTACAGTGTCAATACAACGATTTATACAAATGGATCTATGTCACTTTTACCCTGGTTTGGAAAAAGGTTGCACGTGTCCCAAACCTTATGGAATTTGTTTGTCAGCTCTTATGAGATTTTACATCTTTACATTTTACAAACTCACTAATATTTATTTTGTGTTTAGCTGTGATGTTACAACCTACCATTTAGAATATATTTCCACTTTGTTGGTTATGACTTTGTTTTCTCGTCTTGCTTAGATATGTAATTTGCCTGTATTCCCCTCAAAAGAATACAATTGCAAATGAGTTTCGACTTGTTTAAGAAAGAGAGCAACACACGACTGGATAAAATAAAGAATTGCGTTTAGATTTATGTAGATATTTATGAGTTTGTTTTTACCATTCTTTTGAGGCACCTGAAAAATCCGGAAAGTACATGATCCAAAACGTTATAATATTTATATTAGCCCACATCATCTTAATAATCATAAATACGTATTATTAAAAATGAAAATAGTTTGTATAATCTACAATATCTAGTTATGCATTGGATGAATGAGTTAAATGAAAGAACTTTTAAGGATATCCTTTTGGGAATTTCCGACTGATTCTTTACCAATACTAAAAGTACTGTCAGGAATCAGTACACAATTCAAGTGCGTCATGTCTGATGAAACAGGAAATACTCCCTCAACTTGATATAATAAGAATTGCGTTTAAATTACTGTATATGTTCTGGCTTTCGTGATTAAGTTATCCAGTACATAGTTTACAAACAATGAATGTTTCATCGGCGAAAACTTTGTGAAAATAGAATACAAATATAACAAATAGTGTGAATTATCCTAATGACTAGAAACATGTAAGAGATAAAATATCAAACAAAACGTCTGTATTAAAAACATCGTCGCGTGATGTAACGGATAAAGGTGCTAATTTTCTCAGTTTTGGGCGATAGTCTTGAGAATATTAAAAGTTTTATCTTTTATACGAATGATACTAATCATACAGTTTAGGACTATTAAACATTTCAACTCGACAAAACGAGAACAGCATACTTAATTAAATTAAATATGTTTTAAAATAGTGTACATATACCACAGTTCGATTGTAAGATACCACACAAAACTGAAGAAGGCCGAAGACTCAATCGACTAAACGGTTATAGACATAACATATAAGATAATAGAAGTACTCCAAATAATCCAAATAATGAATAAAACTTAATATTACCTACACAAATGATATTTTCTATTACGCGCATGGTTTCGTAGCGCACCATATAAACGTAAAAATTAATATGTTTTAATCCTAAACTAATCTACTCCGTCATCGCTAAAGGTATAATAACAGTCTGATCAAATATATAATATACTTGTGTTACAATTTTGAAAATCTTTCTGAGTTTGTTATCAAATATCACCATCCTACCGGAAGAACACCTGGCGCAGTGGATAAAATACTTAGTAGAGTAATTTGTATGTTACATTCTTCTAAAGATTAAGTTAATATTCATAATGCGAGTGGCACAGAAAATAAAATTGCGAATTATTTAGACTCCTGCATTATTTCTCGGCGACGGAACGAGAAATTCTGTCTTCGGTTATTAAAAAAAAAAGTATTGATGTTAAACATTTCGTTCAGATTCCAATGCTTCAGAGAAATATGCCCCATTTCTATAAAATGCATCTGAATGAGGTCGACATTTCTATGAACCAAAACCTTGTTAAAATAACATAGAAGATAAAACCAGTCGTCCATAAAAAAACAAACTAAAAAAGCACAGAGATACATGATATTAAACATAAAATTAATCCCAACACATTCTATCGTTAATTTTACTGTCTGAAAAATGGAATTGATAAATTTTTGTCGTTTTATCAGTTAGCAAATGATTTTTTTAGCTAAAGTTTAAAATGTCAATGTTGTCATTAGAAAGAAAATATAGCAGCATTGAAGACTTGATATTTAAGTGACCTTCACAAATCGGCGTTAGTTGATCGAAGACAGCGGTACGTATAATTATTTACAAATTGTCCGATGTCTAGACGATAATTGCTTTTCGTGTAAATTTATTGAATGTCGACTATTGGAAAAAATATCGGGAAACTGTGACTACAACTAAAAGAGTATTTGAATCTCGTCAGACAAAACGTTTTCGATATAGGCGAACGTATGTACAATAAGTCATGTCCGGTGGTCAGACAATAAAACCGGGTGATAAATTTTACATGTTATTAGACACATCGTATTCTTAAAATTACCGCAATTTAATTGGGTTTACAGGAATAGTTTATGACAATACACAAGTTTTTAAATTGAAGAACACTTCTAAATAGGTGTTTAAATTCATTCTAATATAAAACGCATTTATAAAAAGAGGTTCTATCACATGTTGTCTTTTGTTGAACCGCCCTGTTAATTAATAAAATTCTACTCTAATACCAACATTAACCTAAATCACGGTCAATTTTATTAATGAATACCCGTTAAAATTTTTCATCAAGCATTCTTCGAGCATTCCTAATGACAAGTCCACTATCTTGTGTAATAAAAATTTTGCTAATTGCATTTTATTTCCTCTTTTTTTTTTTTTTTTTTTTACAAAGGCATCACCACATTATCAAGGCCCAGAGGCCACTCAAGGATAAGGGTTAAAGAGTGTACAGTAGAAGTTGGTCAATATAGTAATCATTAGTAATGAAAATTTGGTAAATTTAATAACTTATATGGAACGGCTCATCAAGAACTTATTTACCTTAGACTTGAACACAACCATATTGCAGTCAGCCGGAAAGCAGGAAAACGGAAGACAATTCCACAGGCGTGCAGTTCTAAGAAAGAAGCTTTGTTCATGGAATCTATGTTTAGGTTTAGGCACAGATAAAGAGTGGGGGAAATTATTGATAGTGTTTACAGCTAGACGAGTGTTTCTTGTGAAAGTTTGGCGAGGGGGGACCATAGATTGAAGCTCAGTTGAACACTTTCCATGAAAATAACGATACATCAGAGACAAACTCGCAACATCTCTTCTGTGAGATAGAGAGTATAAGGAGGAGAAAAGGACATCTCCTACGAGGCTACGAAGTCTATTTTGAACTCTATCAAGGCAGGACAAGTCCTTTCTAGCAGCTCCTGCCCAGATGTGGCAACAGTATTCCATCCTTGGACGTACCTGGCTCTTATATAGATAAAGAATAGCATCAGCAGTGAGATATCTACTGGATCGATAGAAAGGTCCCACCATTTTTCCAGCGGCCTTGGCAACAGATTTGATATACGTGTTCCATTTACGATCAGGAGTAATGGTCAAGCCCAGAAGCTTGTCAAAACTTGAGGCCTCCTGAAGACGAGAGCCATTCATTTCAATTGATGACAAATGTGGATTAAAATGTTGATGATGTAAAGAGAGAAGCTTGGTTTTAGATGCATTAAAAGTAACCAGCCACTCCTTTCCCCATTGTACTACATGCTCAAGATCAGAGGAGAGAGAATTGGAGAGTACTTGCTCGTTTACTGTCTTAGATGTGGTACCATAAATGGTAGTGTCGTCAGCATAAATGTCTACAAATGATGTAAGGATATGATTTGGAAGATCATTAATGTAGATCAGGAAAAGAGTTGGGCCCAGGATGGATCCCTGAGGGACACCGGCATTAATACTGTGAGCTTCTGATTTTTGCCCCTCAACTACTACTTTTATGAACCTATCAGAAAGAAATGATTTAATAATTGAGAAGACTTTTCCAGCTATACCATAGCTAGTGATCTTATGAAGTAAACCTTTATGCCATACCCTATCAAAGGCTTTAGATATGTCAAGAGCAATTGCCCTAGAAAGATTGCCACCGTCGAGAGATTTGCTTATGATATGGACCATTATTGGAATCCAGTGATTAAGAAAATACATATATTTTTCCTCTTTATGTTTTTAACTATAAATTCCTAACTTAAAACTATGTGTAGATATTTTGATATTAAGTATTTAACTTTAATCATTAAACTTATACATTGCTCTATTTTTTTAAATACTGAGCTTTATCTTTTGGCTAGGATCATCATGAAAGTACTACCTCAATGTAATATCTGACAGGATAATTCATTTGATCTCTCTCTATATATATATGAAATCATTCAATTTTTCATCGATTTTCATCAATTATCAACTTTCAATACTTATTAGGCGCATGTCAATAAAAATCCTACGTGAGTACACTCCCAGACACATCAAGTTCCGAGTTCGTAGTAAATGATCCCACACACATTCATACCGATAAAATTCATTTTATATAATAGTGCATATATATATATATATATATATATATATATATATATATATATATATATATATATATATATATATAATTATCACTATAATTACGTAAAGAATGTCGGGTGAAATAGACAAAACCACCTTCGCCATGGTAAGAGCGACTTTCTGAATAGACACCCTATTTTATATATAGGGAGTCTGTCCAAGAATTTGCCTCAAGTTAAACTTTTATACATGGTGTCATGAAACTCACCTTCAAAGAATATTAATAAAAAATAATTGGGGGTAGATGGCAGTGTCATTCGTAGTGAAGTACATTTTTAGAACAGTTAATTACAGTGCTTAATGAATGCCATTATATCTCGAAAACTACATGCTCTGCCAGAGTTTAAATTAATTGTCATATTCAGTAGAGTTTAAAACTATAGAAATCGTCAATTTTATTTTATACTAAGGTTAAAAAGTACCTAACAAAATGAGTTACGTGGGAAACGTTTTCTGAAAAGAGAAATGAACAGAAAGAATGTATTAAAAAAAACAAAAGCCAATAAATACCAAATAAGTATATCCGTAGGCAATGTACTTAAGTACAATTTGTACATTAGTGGCGTAAATTATTTGGCATACAAAGAAAGTAAAAAAAAACAAAACTGATGTAAATGAATTAAATAAAACTGAATGAAAGTTAATGAAAATGGCAATTTATCGCAATTCACTCTTATGGTATAAAATATTTCTTATATAAATATATATATATATATATATATATATATATATATATATATATAATATAATAATTTTAAAACATACAGACAGTTATGTTTCATCCTCTAGGCGCTTATCAGTGCAGGGTGACGCGATTACTACGGTCAGGAGATCCGAACCCGGCCACGAATCTATCTCTTACCCCATTAGCAAGGAACAGTATATATATATATATATATACATATATATATACGTATGTATATATACATGTATGCATATATACGCATGTATATATAGATGCATGTATGCATCTATATGTATATATGTATATATATATATATACGTGCATATATATATACATAGAGAGAGAGAGAGGAAGAGAGAGATACTAAGAGAACTGTGTAGTTTAGCTGACAACTTGTTACCCTATGAGCTGTTTTATCAACAAAAAAACTTTCTTAATCATAACATTGAAATCACGATACTTTATTGTCCCTATATAATTCAATATTACTAATTAATCAACGAATCGTAGTCCGTTTGAAAAAAAGGATCAGATGCAACCCCGGAACAGTTTCTCGTACACATTCTTTTTGATATCAAGTTTGAACAATGAACCTACACCTCGCACCTCGAGACTGTCAAATTTTCAGCTAGATTTCTCTGCGAAGATACTGGAATACAGATAAAAAAAGAGAAAGCCCAAGGATGTGAAGCAGATAGCGAATGAATAGATGCCAGTGATGGTAGCACGGGTTTTGCGAAGAAAAGAAGGTTCTGGTGGCGTTTCGCAAATGTGATTGAGATGGCCTCGGGGTTTGTTCTTATTGCACCTGTGACGTTACCTGTGTTTGTTTTATGATTATCCAATCAGCGACGCTTTTATTTGTGCCTTTGCGGTTGTTGTTTCTGACTTTTTCCCTCTGTTTAGCCCAGAGGTAAGCAAAGGAGGAAGAAAGAGAAGAGGAAAAGTGGTAAGATTAAAATAATATACGAATCAAGAACATAATATTAAATATCTACGAATACAAATTGAGAAGTTTGGAATACATGGGGAGAGTGAGGACGAGTAAGGTTGAAATATAAAATGTGCGTGTTATAGAGAAGAAAGAAGGAAGAATGTCATGCGAGAAAGCTTAGAACGGTAGATAAATTAAGGCAGAGAATGAGGGCATGTTTATAAGGATAGAGAAAGATGATAAGTATTGAATAGAATAGCAGAAACAGGTGGTCTAACAAACATATTGACGCCTTAAATTGACCTATTTGCATTATATAATAATAATTATTTAAAATAACTGCGGATGTATATAGTAAATGGAAACTATCAGGATTTCTTATTTAATAAGCATGTTTATAAAGAATGGTAAATCCAATGTCTTGCTTCTCACTTTGTGTATGAATTATTATAGAGTGATACGCGATAATTCTAAAACTACACACACACACACACATGCATACATACATCCCCCCACACACATGTGTGTTCAAATATATATGTGTGAAGAGGGAAGGAGAGAAATTAAGAAGGAACAAACCAAAATCATTTATCTATTTGTCGACTTTGCGTATTTATTTAAAACTTCCTCAAGATGATTGATTTGATGAAATATAATACAAGGGAATCTTTTCAAATTAGGCCTTTGATCGTTGTTGTTTCATCTTCTGGGCTTCTTCAGGTGATTAACCGCGAAGTAATAAAAAAGCTGAGTCATATAACTGAACACTTTACTTTTTACTACCTTCCCTAGTTACCAAGTTTTGCCAACTTATCCTCTGTTTTCTTTGGGAATGATTAAACCCGTTTTCGTCAGACATTGCTAACTTGGAACCTTAGATACTGCGATGTTGATTCAAATAATAGGTAGGTCGGAACTTCAGTAAGATGGTTACGTATAGCGAGAACAAAATACTGATTCTTGATTATTGATTTGAAAAGTTATGTTAGTGACGAAAGCAAATAAAATAAGTATTCATATTACAAACCAAGAGAAATTCATGTTATATTTTTAAATCAATCATACTTTAACACAATAGGTGAGATAAGCCTTCTTGAGCGTTGCGCCACCCCCGCATTTTTGAGTTTATGCTAGGCTTGCTCTCAGTGAGGAGCACAAAACTATCATGGAGGCTTCGTGTGATTTTAAAACTGTCAACATATGTCAACCATGGTTGACTAATAATCTATACGAAATTCGGTTCTGTACAAAGGGTTTGAGATCCCAGAATTCGAAAAAAAAGGAAACTCGTCATCGAGGCCTTCAAAACCTAAACAATTTTAAAAGTAATTCCTCTCTCTTTTATTCTTTCTCTCTTTCTGCCTTTAACTAACTTACACAGAGAGGAAAATCTATTTTTCTGTGTTTTTATTGCTTTGTTTTCCCCCCTATTGTAAAACACAGTAGAGTAATGGGTTCTGTGCGCGACAGACGCATAACTATTTTGCACCGGCCGTTAGCGACACGCGTGTAGTAAATTCGAATAGCGTTCTTAAGTGTTAAAATAAAATTATACTTATTTTTATCTAAAAATATGTCTTGTCGTTTATTCTATAAAGAATTCAATAGATTATACATTTTTATTATAGTTTTTTCTGCAAAAGAGAAGCAGTCTCTGCCATGTAATTGCAACGATGGATGTTGCCCTTAACAACGTGACGGGGATTCGATGACTATATCTGCAAAGTAGTTATAGGCTAAGCTATTCCGATCCCATTAATCCATGGGGTGTGCCTATATATTTATCAATTCAATAGGGGTTACTATTCCAGAAGCAAGTTGCCCTTTCCATGACATAAGAACATTTAAAGAAGCATCCACTTGACAAAACAAGAAACACGCATAGGAAAACGATCGGGTTCACAACCTATCGTGGCACACTCCTGATAAGGTCTTAAAATAAAGAAGAAACTTGGAGTTACATGTAAATAATTCAAGTCGGCCGTATGCAAGAGTCAAAATAATAATAGAAAATCCACGGTTAAATAAGCATTGGATTTGCAGATTTTGATAATGTGTCAAAGTTTACCACCAATGACACGATAAAAAGAAAACAGAAAAATACCTGGAATCCATGCCGAGGAATATTTTATCATTCGAAAATAAGAAAAAATTCAATTAACGTTTAATAAATACATATGTCTATTTAAATAAATTTTGCACTTGTGTGGCGATTAAATCGTTTAATTTTTAAATATTTTTTCACCAGAAATCTATTTCTCAAATACATTTAAACAGTGGATTCCCTATTATTATGTTTACCTTTGCGTACGATCGAGGCTTAACGTTTATGAGGCATTTAAAGCTCACTTTCCCTCAATTGTAATTGCGGATGGCGTGTCAGATTTTACCACAAGCATGAGATTAAACTTAGAAAAGAAAAAGGGCTCGTTGTTAAAACTGAAAAAGAAAAAAAAAACATGGAATAAAAAACACATTCTAGTAAAAATATAATAAATTTATAACTTAAAATACTTCAGCATTAAGAATGTATATATAATGTTAAACTAGATGTTTTAGACAATTCTTAATGCTACACTATTTTAAGTTATAAATTTGTAATATCTTTACAAAATATCTTGTCTGTTTCTTTTCCAGTTTTAACAACTAGTCTATCAATTTTTCGTAAACATATTAGTTTTCATGCTCGCAATTTCTTATGTAATCTATGATTTCTCCAGGCTTTGCTTTGAAAAAAATTACTGTTCGATATCATACGCATTGTCAGCAATCCAACTTCTTAAATTGACTAAACAAGAAATCAAATAAAAAACGTAATTAAGTAAATAAATATAAGAAGGGAGAAAAAAGGCGAGCAACAGAATTAACGAGCGACGGCGTAAGCGAAAGATTATCTGCTCTAACACGGCAAAGAACATCACCTTTGTTAACGCTCTCTGTATAATCTAAATAAGAGGACATACGAGCGGCATTCCCGCTACGATTTATGAATTATGCATGTGTCAATGACGAAAAAGTTGCTACGGTAACCAATAGCCAAACAGAAAATTCGTCTCTAAACGTATATGTTGGAAAGGGTGCTTTGGTAACCAAGAGCCAATCCGAAGAATTTGTCTCTCGCGTTTCATACTAATTCTGAAGACTTTTGCACACCAGCAGTTATATTACTACTTTTGTTTTAATTAACGAAAATTTAACATGTTTTTTTCAAAATGTAGCTGGGATAGTGACCTATTAAACGTAAAAATTGTTTGAAATTTAGCCGCAAATTAATAAACTGTAAAGCCTTAAAGCAATTCTTTATGAGTAACACTGGCACTTATTAGCTACCGTGTTTAGATGATATATAGACGTATTTATTTCCATCATGAAGATAAATTAAAAAAAAACTAAGTGCATGCTACATGTATTTTCCGTTCAGCTTCCTTTGCAAATTAATCAAAACGGAAGTGACACTCAAACAGCGTCTACAAAGTGAACATCAATTTATATATAAAAATATAATGAAAGAATAATGTAATTCGGCTAACCAGCCGCCTTGTTAGTGCGGTTAACTTTTATTAGATAATTGTTTTGTATGTATGTAAAGTCTTTTCTCTACGCGTGTATACAAAACTTAAAAGTGGGCTATTTAGACAACGTTCAACAAATATTTGCTAAAAACGGTCTAACTTAATGCGTAGGGTTTGTGAATGTTGAAAGTCTAGATCATCCCATATGGATTTGAGTTGCAAGAACCCAAGGTTCAAAATGTTATTTAAATTAAATATGCCAAAACATAATATTTGGTAAAAAAACTTGCATGCATAAATAAAAAAATATATATATGTGATTGATGTTTTATTTATAATTAGGCGCCTATAATAAAACACCACATATCTTACTTTCTCTCTCTTATATTATATATATATATATATATATATCGATACTTTTGTACTTATATACATAATTATTTCATAAATTGAAGAATTTGTTGAAGTTCAGTCCTAGTGAATGTGAAATTGCCAGAAATATAGTAAACTGTTACAGAACAGTCCGAGAACTGGATATTTGAGATTTTTTTCTGCTCATGAGCGGAAATAAACTATTCAGAGTGATTCAACATCAGTAACCTCAAAAGCGTTGGTATGTCGTGAAATAAACAAGGCCACTTAACACCACGAATAAATATATTAAATATATTGCTAAATTTAAACATACCAACATTTTTTCCATAACTACCGCATATTACATATTAAAAACAGATGGTAAAAAATACCAAAATAATAAAGGGAACAATATTATGCAAAATAAAATGTTATCGAATTGCATCGATTGTAAAACATTAAACACGAAATACCGGCAATAATGCAACTCAAAAGATAAGCGAGAGAGATCCAAAAAATGCTTTGCGAAACTTCAGCTTCATTACCATGATAACATGTTATTTCAAATTAATGTCTTCCTAACTTGTGGAAATATTTGTTCAAACTAAGGTGCAACTGATTTGCGGCATAGTATTGTGGATTAATGATTCCAAACTTCTTTAAATATCATTGAAAACTACTAAAAAAACGATGCCTTCGTAACGTATATTTAAAAGCTTACTCGTAATGGACAAACATCGACTTATTTGCGGATTTATAAACATATCTAAAATAAGATATCACCACATAAACGTAACGAGCTTTCAACTAAAATTGTATTGACATTACTATCGGTTGGTATATGGGGTATTTTTTCAGCTTTGAGCTGGTAAACCTCTGTTACATTTTTAGGGTAATTTATAACATACCGAAACATGTTATTTGGTGTGTTCCTATTCTTTCTTCTGTGAACATTTTCAATCTCACATGTGATTTTGCAAAATCTACTACCTTTTATAAGTGCAACTATTGCGTATTTAACTCAGAAACACGTGATGCATTTGCTGCTACGGTAGCCTAGCATTTCTGAAGCCTTGATCTAGTATTTTTCAGCAATTCGCTGCTTTGATGCCTCGTTATAATATTACTTCGTATTGTAATAGTTTCTTCCCAAAAACTGCTTATTTCATGAACTCTCCTTCAGCTAATTTATTTTTTCTATTATTTTTTTTTTTAATTTTTAATGTTGTTTTCTGTTTAGTGATCTTAAAATTGTGAACTGCTGTAAGGAGGAAATCTACAAAATGTCATTTTCTTTTATTGTAACTTATTATTTAATCCAACTCCCTTACCTGACTAATACATTGGTAAATTAATCGATTATTATTAGTGGTAGCAGTAGCCATTGTAGTAGTAAGAGTAATATTAGGATAAGTATGTTATTTGTATAATTAATAAGAATATCAAATATTGATCGTATATCATATATATATATATATATATATGCGTGTGTGTGTGTGTGTGTGTGTGTGTGTAAATATTAACATAAATACTTGATGAAAAACGTAAAATAATTACCAGAAATGTATTTTACCAGACAGGGAGTTTTGAGGGATAAGCTACAGGAATAAGAAGTTGTATTATAAAGAGTTATCAACATACACATTATATATATATATATATATATATATATATATATATATATATATATATACAGTCCTCGTCAAAATTAAAAGACCACTTGAGAAAGTAAGCGTCTACGCATATTATCGAATTTTTAATCAAACAAATGTTTGAAACTATTGGCCAAATGGAAAATATGATGCGAAAAAAAATGAAATCTGCTTCATTCGAAACCTTAACCCTGATCTAATAATCATTTTTTTAAAAAAACAAACATTTTCACCTGGTCCAAATGATAAGACCACTGATAATTTATCTAACAAAAGGCAATTATAAATTATTAAAAAGGGTCTCAGTATTTAGTATAGCCTCCATTATAACAAATTACTTCAAAAATTATCTTCGGCATGCTTGCAACTAAGTTTTTTATCAATTGCGAAGGAATTTTATCCGAGATACTGAAAACTGAATCAGACAGTTTCTTTATCGAATCATATTGGGTTCCATCCTAGAAAACATTTTTTGTCATCCCTTCCCAATAGATTTTCAATTAGATTGAGGTCCGGAGAACATGCTGCATTATTTAACAATTCTATATTATTTGAAGAAAAGTATTCTCTTGCTTGTCGAGAAGTGTGTATCGCAGCGTTGTCTTGCTGGAAAATACAATTTCCACCACACAGACGTTGACATTCAGTTCTGATAGAATAATTTCCAAGACTTGAAATTTACTTCGATGATGCTTGGCGAACTTTCACAACTTGCAACTTTAGGGTTCCAGCTGATGGGAAAGCATCCCAAATCATTAAAGACTCTCCTCCACTATTCCGAGTTGCAAAAGTCGATTTGGGCAAGTTTTTACCATGCCAATAGTGTTGAAATCCATCTGGACAATCTACATTAAACTTTTTCTCATTGGAGAAAATAAAATTACATTTTCCCACTTCTCTTCATCCCAAGTCTGGTATTTGGCGACATATTTACGTCGGTTAGTTTTCTGCTGTTTATATATATATATATATATATATATATATATATATATATATATATATATATATATATGTATATATGTATGTATATATATGTATGTATATATATGTATATATGTGTATATATATGTGCATATATATATGTGTATATATATGTATATATATATGTATATATATATATTTATATATATATATATTTATATATATATATATTTATATATATTTATATATGTATATATATATTTATATATATATATATATTTATATATATAGATATATATGTAAATATATATATATATATATAATTTTTACAGTTACAATTTTTTTTAATATCTACAAACAGTAGTGTTTCGTTCATTTGGGAATCATCATCGAAGGGTGACACTATTATTACAGGTCGGAGGATTCGAAAGCGCTACTTAAGGAATCTCAGTGGCTATTAACAAAAAACATACTACAAGGCCAATATCACCCGCGAGATAAAAATAGCGTTGAAAGTTTTGCATTTCCTTTTAGATATCGTAACAACCGATCATAGTGATCTAATGATTAAGAAATCATGATCTATGCATGCGAGCATCTATCTATCTATCTATCTATCTATCTATCTATCTATCACTCTCTCTATATATATGTGTCTATATATAAGTATATATATATACGGATATATATACACTACTATCTATTTATGCTTAAAATTAAACCAATATTCCATAAGCATAGAGCTATTTTTTTAGAATATCTCGTACGTCCAACACAATGCTTTTAGACTGCTTCCCACTTATTACTTATGTAGTCGTCTACTTGATTAATTAAAACCTACTAAATTCCGCTATTTCTTTTAAGCAACATGGTATATTACTTCCTATATTACACTGTTTTATTAGGGATCTTCCCTGGCCTTTATGAATTTATGTAAAAAAAGAACAAAGGGGTTTCGTTTGGTTACAGGAATATGATCGCTGTTGTCCCCGTCATTGTGTGTCTTTCTCTATTTCTATTCTTATTTACGGGGTTTCTTTAATCGTTCTAATACTCTAATTATTTTTGCCCGTTTTGTTTATTTTTCTGGCACGTGTGCACATGAACTTGATATTGTGTGTAACTTACAAGCACGTGTGGTTGCATGTGTTTGGAATAGTGCTTGTGAGGAAGCTCGGGATCAACACTGCGAGGAAGACAATATAATAATCAAAGAAAAAAAGAAGGATAAATAATACGAGGTGAAGCAATAAGTAATAGGGGAGAAATAAGAAGAAGCTGTAGAGTGAAGAGAAGTAACAAACATATGTTTTTAGGTAGAATAATAAGAAGCAGAAATAGCAGTAGAAAAGTAAAGGTTTAAAGAAAAGCCAAAAATACAGTGTATACAAAAGTAGACGAAGAATTAAAAGGTGGTTAAAACGATAAAATAAGCAAATGAATCAACAACAATAGCAGGGAAAGAAGAAGAAGTTAAAGTGGAGATGAGGAAGGGAGAAGAAAGGGGTACAAGATGAAAAGGAAGAAATAGAAGACGACGAGAAATAAGAAGAAGCGCCCACAGAAAAAGAAAGGTGTGACAAAAGTATACAAAAAAGTGTAAGAAAAATACAAATAATAAAAAAAAAATGAAAAAGAAATAAAACAGAACACATCAAAATGAGGAAAAAGAAAAAAGACGAAAGGAAACAAGGATATAGGAGACAAAATAGAGGGAAAATGGCAGCAGTAGATGAAATTTGTAAACAGATAAAGAAAAAGAACATAAAAAAGAAGATGATGAATCAGAAGAAAGTCGACAAGCAGAATAAGAAAAAAAAAACAAAAGCGAAAGACAAAAATACATTAATAAAAAGAAGTAAAGAAATACGAAGTAAAGTAAAAAAAGAAAAAAACAAAACAATTAAAATTAAAGACAGATAATATAATAAAAATATTTATAAAAAGAAAATGGATTAGACTATGATGAAGAAGATAAATTAGGAGAAACAGAAGCATAAGAAAAAGAAAACGATAAGAAAAAGAAGAAAAGAAGAATCTGCCCGTTATGCTTCTAAAATAGTGTTGCTTGTTTATTTTAATAACTATGTTTGCTCATCTTGAGCTTTCCTTCTTTCCCAGTAAATAATTCCTATTCTCTAAAGAGACGGGTTCAGCGAGGGTAAACTTGCATTATCACTTCTTTGTTTATTTATTGCAAAGAATAGAAAGCCATGTTTTTTTTTACATTCTCGATAATATCGCGTATCTTATAGGAAGATCTTTAAATTATTTATTTTGTTCACAAATATTTATTTATGGTTTCTCATAGTGACTTTCTCAAGCGTGTTTTGTGTTTCCTGTTTTTATAATCTATTAGTTAGAAAACATCACGGAAATAGATCTTTAACGTGTTGAAAAATATTCGCATCTGAAACTCATAGGTAGACGATTGAATTTTATCGAATTCCACTAAGGTATTATTTGAAAATGATGCTCACTGCAAGAAAAACAATATGTAATCACACAAACACACACACACACACACACACACATTTATATATATATATATATATATATATATATATTTATATATATATGTGTGTGTGTGTATTATATTGACAGGAAGGTTTTTGTTGAATGTTTAATTTGTCTTTCAATATATGTGTTTTCAAAAAAAAAAAGTTAAAATGTCTTTACTTTAGATAGCATTTTAAAGGTCTTTCTTTGCTCTTTCAGATCGGTTTGATTACAATCGTTTCCCAACAATTATGCCTTCTGTTCAAAATATTGAATACAAGATGAAAAAAGCAAATTCACAAACTTTTCTCATTTCAATACAAGCTAGGCCGAAAAGCTGTTGAAACAGCTCGCGATATCAACGAAGCCTTTAACGCAGGAACTACTATTGAATTCACAACACACTAGTTTTCTAAGAAATTTTCAGGCGATGACGAGAGTTTGGAAGATGATGAGCGTAGCGGTCAGCTATCGGATATTTGCACCGATCAATGAATAGCTTTCGTCGAGGCTAATTTACTCACAATTTTGCGAGAACGTTCTTCTAAATTAGACGCAACGTACACGGCGATTTCAAACCACTGGAGACAAATTGGAAAAACAAAAAAATAGTGATGAATTAGTGCTTCACGAATTGAAAAACAACCAAAATTAAGTGTACTCGTCTCTTCTTTTACATAATATTTACGTTAGGAAATATCACCCTCTGTTCTTTTATGTAAGAAGCACGATCCGTTTCTAGATCGGGTTGTTACTTGGGATGAAAAGTAGGTTTTATACAACCGGCGACGATCAGCTCAGTGCTTGGACGGCGACGAAGCTGGGCGACACTTTTCGATATCAGAGTGGCACCAAAAGGTCATGCGTAATGTTTGCTGGTCTTAGACCGCGGTCATCCATCAACTATTTTTTTTAATTCAGACGAAAATATTACGATGCAAAAGTAACGTGAACAGTGGGATAAAAATGTCTCAGAAACTGCAACAACAAAACCAAGCATCAGTGACCAGAAAAGATACAAATCTCCTTCACGACAATGCCCAACAGCACGGTGCTAATCCGACCATGAAGAAGTTGAAATCATTGGGCTACGGTACTCTGTCTAATCTGCCACACAATTTAGACCTTTCCGCTTTCGACTGCCACTTTTTAAAGAGTCTCTATTTCTTTGTGAGACATACTTCCAAAACTAAAGCGTTGTAAAAAAAACATCTTCAGCAACTTGAACATTTTATCGTCATGAATACACTTGTTTTGCGTTGGCAAAAGTTGTTGATTCGGATGGTTCTTGGTCAGAACAAACATATATGTTTGATCCCAAATATATGATGAAGAGCTGCCATACTGAACTTAAACGATGTAACTTAAACATCTACTGACTGTGTCAACACTAGTTTGGCAGAAAATATTGTCTACGCCTACCTGACAAACGCTTAAATAAATAAAAAAATATATTTAACTAACAAAATAAACATAATGTACATTTCTGATATATCAGGCTATATTTTAATTTCATTTTCATTGGGCATCAGAACAGTTAATTTCTATAAATATATATATGTATATAAATATATATGTGTGTGTATATGTACGTTTGCGTGTGTGTGTGTGTGTATTGGTTTCATTGTCTGTGTGTCTATGCGTATTATTTATCTTGTTTTGCTTTTTTATTGTGTATGGAGTGTAAACTACCTCCATAGATGCAGTGTGAACGACAACCCACTTCTGTACCTGCAGATATTGGTCGTTTATTCATGTTATTTTCCGCATTTAAGGATTTTTTTTCTTTGGGAACACGAACCTTGCTAATAAGAAATGGAATAAAAATGTATGCAATGCCTATGTCACTGCGGGTGTGGATAATAATCTATAATTCTGAGCTTCCCGTCGATTTATATTGTTGATAATAGCTCTGGACACAAATCAGAATGAAAAAAACACATTCACAATAAAAAAAATAGTTCCAGAGTCATGATAACATCGAATTCCGATTTACAATAGGATACACAAAGAAGAAAATATGAGATACATAACACACAAAAACATGCAGTTAGGATGATTACCTTGTATTCATTTCATATTCCACAGATTTTATTCTATTCATGTTATCTCTATTTGTTTCAATCAATCATTGATTGAAATATCATTTCCTTATTTATTTATATTTAAATATATTTTTCTTCATAATTTATTAATAATTTATCACAGTTTTCTTTTCTCTTAATTAATTCTCTTGTAAAACTGATAAGAAAATGTTCAACTTCTAGAGAATACTGTAAAGACAATGTATTCCTATTTAAAATATGAAATAAGATAAGTTGAAGAGGCTTCAAAAAGTGACGAATAAGAGGCAGGGTGCGAGAAAGTACTGTGAAGCCAAAATTTCATTTTTTTCTTTTATGTACTTTTTGTGTGAATGTTCATTCTACCATCTGACTCTTTAATCCATTAGCATCTTTAACACTCATGTAATTGTAACATATTTGGAAATACAATTGCCAATATTGTTTTAAATTTCGAAGATAAGGATGTAACATCCGATCTTCTCAAGTTGAATGTTTAAACACATTGGATAGTCTTGACTAATCAAATTACAAACGCAACAACTTTATTTTAATGTGCATGAGTGGGGCTATGACAACAGAATATTCTTATTATTGTTTTCACTCTCAAGTATATATCCGCCACAGTTAGACACAGATAATCAACCAAGAATCATACCACTCTATATAAAATCATAAAAAAGATATAAACGGATACACACACGAGAATCGAAACAATTAAAAGAATGTGCTGCTGTCGTGTCTCTTTACAGAATTAGATTGTTCTCGTCTCCGTAACCATTGCCCGATAAAGAAAATAACTAACTATATTATATTAAAACAAACATGATTACTTTCATGTTTGCACAAAAAATATCCGATAATACCAAATAGGAAGAAAACTATTCTGGATCCTATTTAAGAGAAAGAGAACGGGTGACAAAATATAAGAGAAGTTGAAAGAGAGAAAAACATAGTCAAAGAGATAAACATAGACAGAAAAACCGAGACAATACATAAATAATATAAATGATATAAGTTGTATTATTCCTGCCGTCAATTTTGTCCATTATGCTAAAGTTCTATTATTCATGCTAACAGGATTTGTTATTTTTTAACGTTTCGGCTGATGTAACTTCAAACGTTTACCTCGTGCAAGTATGAACTCGGAAAAATACTTTTTCCAACTCGGGAATCTGTAGACAATTTCGAACAAAACTAGATAAAAGTCAGCCAATTCAGAATTTTATTCTTAATATCGTCCGAGCTCATTATTGAAACTTCAAACTCCTGAGTGAAATAACGTTGTATTCAATTTTACGTTCCGCAACAGATAGCCGGTGTGGCATTGAGCGGGCATTTGTAGAAATAATACTCAAAATGCGAACACGACCCTGAATAATCCAAATACTGCTAGTTATAAATCCTTATCTAAAACAATTCCGAAAAATAATATTTGAATTAATCCATACTTTTATAAGTTCCACAAATGATAATTTTTTTTAAAATTTTATGCTATTCTCATCACACATAAAATTTAAAATTACTACACTCTGAATCGAATAAAATGCTGCATCATTATTTCTTAGTCCAAACTACCTACGCCACGAATTAAACTTAAAGAAACAGAGCCAAGTAAATTCATAACATTACCAACAGGTCATTACTCTCCCGGAAGCAAATGTACTACTTTGTAAAATAAAAATAGTTTTCTGATAGATTCTCGTGACAACTAAACAAGATTTTAGTTTTTGCTCAAAACTTTAGGTCTACTACGAGGGTGGATAGCAAAAATCACGTTAAAATGCGTAGTCCACTGAAATCGAAAATTATGTTACAATCAAAACATGTATATATCTTCCATTATAATTTTGCTAGGAACCATTAGCATTAACCATTCATCCTGTAAAAATAACACGTCATTCCCTGCAACTTATACTCTATATTTCAAGATATATGTAGCTCCGGTGTAGTTGCCATACGGGGAGAATTGACGATGAGATTATTCACAAAAGATATTCTTAAATGCGAATCTGAAAGATCATCTTACGTATCGAAGTTGTTTGAAAACTAGACATTCGGGAGATTGTATGCAACAAGATGGGAGTTTGTTATGACATGTATCAAGATCAAGATCAAGAGAGAGAGAGAGAGAGAGAGAGAGCACAGACTATGGAAGTCAGTAGCAGAATTCTTGAACGAGGCGACATCTATATCAGTGGCATCTGCAATATAATCTGTGAATCATAGAAAAGTTAACTGAGTCACAGCAGTCGCTGCAATTGGCCCACAGGCTTATATGACGCGGATAAAGTTCACTGTCTCTTGATACGTTCATATGACAACAATATGTGCACTAGTGCATATATTATAATCTGTAACTTTGGGAATGGAATTAATTGAAGTGTAGAGAACTCCGAAATATAATCATTTGTTTTCTAAAGAGGTCTACTCTATTTCATCTCATATACGCATTTCTAGGGATCGTATTGTCTTTCCACTATACGTAAATAATGATCATATAGCATATGTGAGTTGATTTGCGCAAATTCTGCTTTATATTTCATTCGCATTAGTAATATCATATCAAACTGTCGGAAGATAGAAGTCTGCTGACTTTAAATACGCAAAGTATTGATGTAATTGTTTTACCTATCTTGAAATTAAACAATACATTTTCTTCTAAACGACCATCTCACACAATATTATGAAGGAATACTTGAATATAGAAAAGGGTCAAAGTGAATATATTTTTTTACAAAATTACTGCAAACACCATTATAAAATACGAAATGGGTAGATATACTATAAAACAAAACAACAAAACCAAATCAAACATATAAAATGTATGAAAAGGAATTTTAAGCATGAACTGTTTGCTATATTGTGCAAGCTTTCATTCAAATGGTTTTCTATGTTATTCAACACAAACAAAAAATCTAATACATTGAATAAATACAGAATGTTATAAACAACCTGAAGCATTAACATAAACTGAAAATATTTATTGTGATGACACAGGAAAAAAACCCAAAAGAAACAAACATATTTTTGAATAAATGGACAACTTGAAACAAATAAAACATTTTCTAGAACAAATGGACACCGGATTAATAACCCTAAAGTATTTATATGCCATAAATAAAACGAAAAGAAAAAAACAAACACACAAAACAAACACACATTACCAAAAATACATTTAAAAATAGGTGATTCTTCATTTAAAAACTCGAAAATAAATAATATGCTTTCAAACGAAACAGCCTAACCGAAAACCCTGAATAAATATCTGAATAAATACAAAACTTGAAGTATACAGTTTGTATTTTTTCAAGACTATTTTTTTACATGGAGTTCACCACTTATCAAGGCCCAATGACCACTCGGGGATAAGGGTTATTGTGTGTACACTAATCAATGGGATAGTGTAGCAATAGTATTGGAGAATTGATAAGGTGTCATTACTCAGGGGGGGTCATCAGGAATTTGTTTGTGTTGGACTTGGAGAAATATTAAATAACACAAACATGGTTGATATACCGTATGCACGAAAAAAAAAGAACCAAATGGAATTCCATATCTCGCTGGCATAATTCTCAATGTGCTTCATCCCAGGGAAATATATTATAGCACACGTTTTATTCTGATCAATGAGAAAAGTTCAATAAGATAGAACCCGTAAAACACGTAAAAATACACGTAATCATTATGATTCAGAACATTCTTATGTATTCTAAGTGGTTGATTTTATTATGTTTCTTTTTTTTTCTTCATAATTTGGTTTTGGTTCTATCTTTCTATGAGGTGATTTTAACAATATATACAAAGTTATGTGCTCGACTTATCGCAACTTTAAACGTTAGGGGGCAAATAACTGATTACCTTATTGCACGGTGATATCTTTTGACGTACATGAAATGTACCTGGTGGCCTGTGATTTCTGCTCCTGATGCCCTGTCAAGGTGGCAACATCAAGTGCATTAATGAGGGTGTAAATTATACGAGGATCTTACGTCAATTCGAAGAATCTTTTACTGCGGTAAACAAATCCCAACGAAAACGGCTACGCTTTGGAACGGACGTGTTTACAAAAAAGAAAAGGAAGACTTTGATAAAAACACACATATATTCAAAGCACTTTTGCTTTTTAACATACATATACTTGAAAAGGCTCAGCTGTATTACAATTCGAAAATTAGTAATTGTCGATGCCGTGATATAATTAGATAATTGCGTGGTTACCAGGCATTGCCCGCGTTTTAATGCATAATAATATCGTACGCAAAGCTATATTAAGTAGACTTTATTCTAGCAGAATCATACACATTTCAGAATGATAATTTAAAAATTTAACTGTTCACAAACACGTACGTACGTACACACGCACACACACAAACACACAAACACACACACATACAAACACACAGACCCACACACGTACATATATACCAAGTAAAAATATTCAAGAGAATGACCCATGAATTAAAACGAGACTAGTAAGAGTGGTCAATTAAAAAGAGAAAAATATATCATTTTAATTAATAGAGACAACTATTACATAATCGTAACGCTGAACATGCTAATGTTTTGGACAACTGGTTTATTAAAAAACCAAAAGATCCTCGTGTACAGACTATATAATATGTGTCTATATAAATAAAAGTAGTATATATATGTACATATATATATATATGCATATATATACATGTATATATATATATATATATATATATATATATATATATATATATATATAAGAGGAAGTCATTGGTTGCGCAACAGAGTTATTTGTCGAGGAAATGGGAATAACAGTAATTGTTGGATTTGTTATATGCTCTTTATATATATATATATATATATATATATATATATATATATATATACACTTGTGCCCGATATTATTCATACCCCCCCCTTGAAAATTGAGTTTATTAGGTGTAACTTTGTAAGAATTTATTGTTTACGTCCATATTGATACATGTTCTTAAAAAACCTCTTCTGATCATTTTCGTCATTTTAAAATCTCGGGATACTTGTAATAAAAGAAATATACAGCTATTTATAAAATCTGCAATGTTCAAAAATAATCATACCCCCTTATTTTTTCAGTATTAATCGAGTTTCTGACTGTTTGTTTCCTGTTTGATTCTTATTTTGAATGCTTTTATACAACCTTTGATTAATTTCATTTCGTTTTTTGCATTTTTCAGAAATTAAAATGATATCAACTGAAAACCAATAAAAGAATAAAAATTATTAGAATGGGGAAGAAAAAAGAGCTTAGTAATGATCTTAGGACTAAAATTGCGAATTCACATAAGGATGGTTTAAGTTACAAGTCAATTTCCAAGAAATTTCAGGTCCCTACAGCAACAGTACTGAGCATCATCAAAAAATTCCAGAGCCACCACACAACAAACAACTTGATTGGTAGAGGAAGGAAAAGGAAACTGTCTGCTAGAGCCACCAGGAATATTGTAAGAAGTGTTAATGCAAATCCAACCACCACTACTAAGGACATTTTAGAAAATCTGGAGTCTTCTGGCATAAAAATATCAAGGCAAACATTGCAAAGGACTCTGCATGAAAATGGTCTGAAAGGAAGAAGACCAAGAAGGACTCCATTGCACACCAGAAAACACCTTGCAGCACGTCTAAAGTTTGCTAGGACCCATGTGAATTCTCCAGAGTCCGTTTTCTCAAGTATTTTGTGGACTGACGAAACAAAAATTGAATTGTTTGGCGATATGGATGCTTCTTACGTTTGGAGGAAGAAAGGAGAAGCTTACAACCAAAAGAACACCATACCCACGGTGAAACATGGTGGTGGTAGCCTAATGTTTTCGGGCTCCTTTTCTGCTAGTGGTCCAGGTAGTTTGGTCAAGATAGATGGAACCATGAAGAAGGAGCAATATTTGGAGATACTCCAGAAAAACATTAGACAGGATGCGGAGAAGCTCCATTTAGGACCAAACTGGGTCCTTCAACAGGATAATGATCCAAAACATACTGCCAAAATAGTCAAGAAATGGTTTGAGGATAATCAAATTAATGTTTTGGAATAGCCTAGCCAGAGTCCCGACCTGAACCCTATCGAAAACCTCTGGCACATAGTGAAAACTGAGGTTAAAAAGCGGAAACCTAGAAATTTAGGGATTTGGAGACTACTGCATTGAAGAATGGTCAAAAATCAGTGTTGATGCTTGTAAAAACCTTGTTGATAAATATCCAAAACGGTTACAGGCAGTTATTAAGAATAAAGGGCATGCTATTGACTATTAGTAAGAGAGGTATGAATAATTTTGAACTAGTGCCATTATTGTTTTTCTTTGTATAATGTTCCAAACTTGCATAATTTATTTATTTTTGGAGTTTAAATTAAATGCTTATGCTTGATTTATTGTTTGAAATCCCTTTAATATTGTCTACCTTCTGGTTTGAGCAATATTCTTATAGAAATCTCAAAGATCCGAGGGGTATGAATAATATCGGGCACAAGTGTATATCGTTCCAAACATAATACGCTCTGTTTTCTCACTCCAAAATTAAACCTTCAAGAACAACGAAGACGAAGCTGTCTAAGTAATTTGCACGCCAGACTTTATTTCTCTATATACTATCCACCTTTTCCAATGCATGTATGACCCATTGTCTGATGTCCTTAGGCGTAGAAGTCCGGAAAACACTCTGTCTCTTATCTTTGTCACCACTATTAAATCTGCCAACCCAATTCCTAACTGTGCCAATATTAACTCCGTCTTTTTCTAAAAATTTCAACAAGCATCGGTACATGTTAATTTGTTTGCATAAGGATTTCAATGGCGTATGTACGCACCTGACGATCATTCACAACGAGAGTTATTTCTGTGCGTCTCACACGGTCAACATCCGCAACAACGAGATAAACATTGTAAATCATGATTAGGTTAGTTTAGTCATTATAACAACAGATTTTGCAGTCGCTTCTATACGGAATAAAAATAAGAGGTCTTACTTTTGGAACGTCCCTCGTGTGTTTTATATATATATATATATATATATATATATATATATATATATATATATATATATATATATATATATATATATATATATACATATATATATATATATACATATATATACATATATATATATATACATATATATACATACACATATATATACATATATATATATATATACATATATATACATATATATATATACATGTATATGTATATATATACATATATATACATATATATATATATGTTGAGGATTTCTAGTTAGCCAATCAGCTGATTGGCTAACTAGAAATCCTCATCATATATAAAAACAAGCAACAACCACAAAATTCGCGCATAAGTCTGACGAATCCTACAGTGGATGAAACGCAGAATATTCAGTGTAGCTTAATCGCCATATATATTTTATAAATTAGTAACTAGCTCTACCTACGTATTGAGCACTTTTGAAGTAAATACTTAAAGTTTACGCATAAATCTATACTTTCTTATATTAAATTTGTGTGAGTAAATGAAGTAGTTATATATATATATACATGTATGTATACATGTATGTATACATATATACATTTGAATAAAATCTTTTTATATTCTATTGAGAAATAATTATAGACAGAATCCGTTGTTTAAGTGAAAGTTCTACTTTTCAGTCAGGTACATAATGCCGCTAAATAATATTTATTACGTAAGTCTTCAATTATTTATCAAAATTGTTCATTGAACTATTAGCATATAAAGTATGCATAACTACTGATAAAACTAATATTTTTATAACTGCCAACGTTACTCGGAGGAATTTATTACTAAAATTGTACAGAGCGTATATCAATATTACTTATACGTGTAAAATTTCCAGGTTAAATTTTTCGAGCTTTGATTATGGAAAAATACTACTTGCAAAGTCAGAAACACTATCCGTAAACGAATAACCACCAATAAACTTTCGCTATATCTGGGATAATGTTTCTTCTTCAACTGTAAAACCTCCACATCTTTATTTGGTCCATCTTCCTATTTCTTGTAAACTATCTCTGAGGCGCGCTCTTCTGGGATTAGCTGCTATTAACTAATATGATTTCATGTGGATATACCATATTTAGGTGCATTGACTTCTTCAGATCGAACCCAAACAAATTTAAAAAAGATAACAATACCCAAACAACATTTTGCAACAGTTTCGATCCCAAATCTTTTCGTCAACGTAGTGGAGACAATGACTAGAATTGAATGTCAGAACTAACAGTAGTGAGTACCTTGGAGGAGTCATCATGAGAGTTCCTCGTTAGTGTCGATTTTAATTATGTTTATGTATATCTAACGTACGTAGTATTATATCAAAAGAAAGGTGAAATCTGTTTCATACTGTGAAAAACAAAAATGTTATGTGTTATATGTCGGACTATCTCTTATACCGTATGCGAGTATTTGGTCCTACTAATCTGAAGAGCAGTGTTAAAAGTATGCACTATTAAGTCTTTAATGAATGGTTACGAGTAACCAGCAATCATTCATAGGCATTGTAAGATTTAATCATTGAAAGCTCTTTGCAC
Organism: Euprymna scolopes; assembly: GCF_053919585.1. Lineage (NCBI taxonomy): Eukaryota > Metazoa > Mollusca > Cephalopoda > Sepiida > Sepiolidae > Euprymna > Euprymna scolopes. The sequence goes on from NC_136509.1 coordinate 77,636,572, forward strand.
TACTTTTATTCGCTAGACAGGTTTGGTGCAAGTTCCTTTCATAGTTTTCTTTCTAGAAATAATTGTATGTTTTTTCTTGAGAGGATTTTTGTTAGAAAAAGATTAGTGATGTGTATGCCAACAATAAATATGTTCAACACCAATATAAACAAATAACCGGTACAGACACTTAAGGTAAGAACGAGAAAAGTGTCGCCCAAAAGAACACAACAGTAGATCTTTATTTAAAAGCTTTTATTGAAAAAAATTAAATCAGCTAACTCTCTGTAGTAGAGCTGATATATATTCAATGTAGCCGCCTTCAGTCTCAATTACCGCCTCGATACGAAACCCGAACTTATAGTATGTCTTCTACACAAGTGCCGGCGGGAGCTGGACGAATACTCGACTAATGGCGGCGATCAGGCTAGCTTTCGTGTTGTGAGAGGTCATATTGGTGGTGGTCTCAACGTATGAACACAAGAGAGTAGTCGAGCTGGTTCAAGTCTTGGGTTCAGGAGGCCAGTGAGAGTGGGATACAAAGTCCTAGCACTCCTGAAGCCAAGCTTTTTTGTACTTCTGTGAAGCACCAAGACCTGCGGCCACAACCAGGATCTGGTGCACCAGGGGATCACCACACTTTACAGCGCATGCAAGTACACTTTGGTGTTGACTTTTAAGCCAACTTCGATGATGTAAGATGGCATGATGTAACCCCTAATTGAAACCAACACAAAACGCCATAATCCGATACGTTGAGCTGCGGCTTCAACCGTTCAATCGTCTCCATTTGCATTTTAATCGTGCTGGTAATGATCTTGTTTTCATAACCTGGATCGGTAAAGGCGTGAGTTATAAGGCGACGCATCTCCTATCTCGTTCTTAGAATTTCTGTCACGTTCAGACATGATAGGAAACTCCTTTTGCTCTTGGGATTCGTACACGATTCTCCAACGAGTAGATGGTTTTCACCAGAAAGAAAACCGGTGTTTATCAAAAGGAAATGGAATCACGAGGGCTTTTCTTGAGCGACAATTTTATCACTTACCCCTGCACATTTCTCAACTATCATTTGATTATATAGACAAAATTATTTGCAGTAAATTAGAATGTAACCCATCCTCATTATTATAAAGTTAAGAGTTTTCTTTTTTTTAAATTAAGGCATGTGATTGCATTTCCTATATAAGTATATATATATATATATATATACATATATATACATACATATATATATATATATATATATATATATATATATATATCATGAGGCTTCCGTAACTGTTTTTTTATTCTGCTGTTTTTTTTTACATTAGCCAAAAATCATATATTAAATAATAAAATATAAACAGATAAATACACAAATAATCGTGAATATAAACAAATTATGAACTGAGTAAATCGTGAAGGGACAGCAAAAATTTAATAATGGGCAGCACACCTATGGCAAATAATTAAATTCTTCTGTACTTTAACGATGTAATTCTATTTATAAATACAATCAAAATGGCGGTTCTCAGACTGAACTGTATAACTAATTGGAATATCGATTATAAAAATAATTGCCATTACTGCATAATTGACTGGTTTTATTTCTGTCTAATTGATGAGGTTAAATTTTGAAAACATGAAACAAAAGCTCGCTTAAAATCTTTTTCAAATAGAAACAAACTTATATGTTCTCTAAAATTTTTATTTAGTTAAATTTGATTCATGTATAGAAACAATGAACTATTCTATCCCGAATTAATCGAAGAAGGTAATCTGTCCAACATTATTTAGAAGAAAATAATTGTGGTTTTAAGTATGAATATATTAGAAGATTTCACGGAGCCCGAATCATTTTCAATGCTATAAACAAATTGTTTTTTAACTGTAACTCTAAATGTAACTCTCTCTCTCTCTCTCTCTCTCTCTCTCTACTTTCTTTCTCTTTCTCACTCTGCAACTATGTTTCTCAATGTGTACAGCGCGGACGGTTATGTGTTGATGCATGGGAAATTAGGTACCGCTTTAAGAAAAAATATAAAAAACAAAATGAAAATTCTCATTTTAGAGAGAGATATGGATGCATCAGGGTATTAACAATCAGAAAATTGATGTCGTTTTTAAAAATAAAAAGTGAGTTGAAGTTATTTTCCTAATCTTTGTCTACTTTGCGATTGAGCACACAGCGTATTAGTTCCTTCCGACAAAGTTACAAGTGAGCATATTCTCTTGCTGTTTAATAGGATTCAATTATATACTCAGAAGAATATTCCACAAAACCGAATGTGATACATTATGACTTCTCCTTTCCTCTTCTCTCAATTGCCGATAATGTCTCGTCTCTTTTTCATGATTATTACAACATTTATAAATACTTGTCTTTTCCTTATTTTGCTGATCCGTTTAATCAATCAAGGTGATTCACAGATTTGGAATGCACTATGATATTAAAATTATTTTTTGGGATACACTGTGATATTAAAATTAATTTTTTGTCTTCTATCTTTATATATCTTAGCATATATGTTTCCTACTCGTTCTCTTTTTAAAATCATTTTTTAAATATAAGATATATCAATTTACTGATGATGACTTGACAAGGTCAGCATTAACTTCAGTGTGGCCGTGAATACGAGCATGCTTTTTTTACATTATTATTTTGAAGGTTTGTTTGAATTTAGTTTCGTAGTAAATCTATATTTTGTATTCACATCAAGCATTACATTTAAGTTTTTATCCGGGTTATAATAATAAACATCCATTTACTTGAATCGATTTTCATATGTAAACGTGAAAGATATAGAGAAGAAATATGGATTTAAATTCCCGCTTCAGAGAATTGCTAACAGTCTTAAGTTTTCATTAACTCTCACCACACGATTAATAGGTGATATCAAATTGTTTGAACACATTTCTTCCTAAAAGCGAAAACATTGTACGATCGCTTCTGTTGGGATCAACCAATTTAAAAAAATGTATATAATAGTAATAAAAACTTATAATAACAGCAAATATCATAGCAAGAATAAAAAATAATAACAACAAATATAATCGCTATATTAAAACCATAATAACACAAATATAATATTAATAATGAAAACAATAATAACAACAAATATAATAGTAAATATTAAAATAATACTAACTAAAAATATAAGATAAATACTAAAAATAATAACATCTAAAAATATAAAAGTAATAATAAAAACAATAATAACAGCAAATACAATAGTAATAATTAAAACCATAATAACATCAAATATAATCGCAATAATAAAATAATAATAACAACAGATATAATGTCAATAATAAAACAATAACACAAACCAATACAATAGTAATAATAAAATAATAATAACTGCAAATATAATAGCAATAATAAAAAGAATAATAACAACAAGGATAATACTAATCATAAAAAGAATAGTAACATTAAATATGATAGTAATAATAAAAATATGTAATACAAATATTATAGTAATAATAAAAAATAATAACAACATATATAAGCACAATAATAAAAGAATAATTACAAACATAATAGCAATAATAACAAATAAGAACAGTAAATGTAATCGTAATAATATAAAATAAAGACAACAAATATAATAACAATAATACAAAAATAATAATATAATTGCAATAATAAAAAAATATTAACAACAAAGATAATTGCAATAATAAAATAATAGTAACAAATATAATAGTAATAGCAAAAATAATAACAACAAATATGAGCACAATACTAAAGCAATAATAACAAATATAAAATAAATAATAAATATAATAACAACAAATATAATCGCAATTATAAAAAACAATAACAACAGATAAATAGAAATAATAAAAATATAAAAACAAATATTATCGCAATAATAAAATTATAATAACAACAGTTAAATAACAATAATAAAAATTATAAAAAAATATTATCGCAATAATGAAATAATAATAACAACAACAACAGATAAATAGCAATAATAAAAATTATAAAACAAATATTATCGCAGTAATATGAATAATGAAAATAATAACAACAATTATAATCGCAATAATAAAATAATAAGGACAAATATAATGGCGATAATAATAAAGAATAAGAAATAACCATCACAATAAATGTTAAGGGGCCATAATAGGGGTCAAATAAAAAAATGACCGCTTTTCTGTTTTTTGCTTGTTTTTTTTTTTTTTTTTGCCCAACATACACCTCCAAACACCCGGGCAACGCCGGGCTCAAATGCTAGTATATATATATATATATATATATATATATATATATATATATATATATATATATATATATATATATATATATATATAATGAACGTGTATGCGTGTCTGCGTGTGTGTATGTGTGTCTGTGTGTGTGTACATTTCCATACGCAATAACTTTGTCAATTTTCAGTCTACTCACTCGAAATTTGATATACAGGGTACTGAGATGTGGGAACATCTTTGTGATCGGTTTTCGCCCAGAACTTTGGCTTGTAAGCGGTTAAAGTTCAAGAATGTGACGTTTGAGAAGTCTACCAAACTCCTCCGACAATGTTAGGTATATACACTAGAAATTTTAGATATATGCTTCTTGGACATTCCTCTAACATAATAACCTGATTTGAGCCCAAAACAATAAACGTTAAGGGGTCAAAATAGGGCTCAAATTTAAAATAATAATTTGACCGCTTTTTTTTTTACTGAACATACACCTCCAAACATCCGAAGAATGCCGCTCTGGAATGCTAGTATATCTATAAATATGAACGTGTATCTGTGTATCTGTGTGTCTGTATGCCGGTGTGTGTGCATTTCCCTACGCAATATCTCTGTCAATTGTAATATCGAAGAATTGGCCAAAAACATTAACATCTTTACCTTCAAGTAGGCTGTTTTCTACAAGGGGGCGCTTTATCGCCGATATCTTTGAAAGTCGTCCTCTCCTTTTGGAGTCCTAGCCTGAATTTAAACATAAGTCACTTCCAGTTTGGCGGTTGTCGTAACAGTAAAGACGTCAGGTTTTTACCCCATTATTTTCCTCCTTCGCGTACGGGTTCGAACCTGCCTTTCTACTCTTTTTTTTATTTTTGCTCAACATACGCCTTCAAACACCCGGGCAACGCCGTGCTGAAATACTAGTCTATATATCTATTTATATATCCATGAAAGTGAACGTGTCTGTTTGTCTGTCTGTATGTCTTTCTGTCGGTGTGTCTGTGTATATTTCTCTACCCAATAATCTTCCAATTTTTAGTCTACAGACTCGAAATTTTATATACAGGGTACTGAGATTTAGGAACATCTATGTAATTGTTTCTCCGCCAGAAATTTGGCTGTTAAGTGGTCAACGTATCACGATTTGACCTTTGAGAACACTACCAAACTTCTCCGGGAATATGGGGTCTAAACACTTGAAATTGTAGATATAATGACCTTGGACATTGACCTGACTTAATAACTCGATATGGCCCCAAATCAATAAATTTGAAGATGTCATACTAGGGGTCAAACTTTAAAAAAAAATACCGTTTTTTTTTGTTTATTTTTTTGGTCAGCATACACCTCCAAACACCCGGGCAACGCCGGGCACCCATTCTAGTATATCTATAAAAGTGAACGTCTCTGTGGGTATGTGTATCTGTCTGTCTGTATGTCTGTTTGTGTGCCTGTGTACATTGTCCTTTGCAATAACTCTGTTAATTTTCAGTCTACAGACTCGTAATCTGAGATTTGGGAAAATTCATGTGATCGGCTATCGGCCAAACATTTGGTTGTTTAGTTGGTCAAAGTTCAACGATTTGACATTTGAGAACTCTACCAAACTCCTCTGACTATGTTGGGTCTAAACACTTGAAATTTTAGATAGAGGTTTCTTGGACATGGATCTAACTTAATAACTTAATTTTAGACCCAAAAATAAATGTTAAGGGGCCATAATAGGGGTCAAATAAAAAAAAAATGACTTTTTTGTCTTTTGCGCAGCATACACCTCCAAAGACCCGAGCAACGCCGGGTGAAATGCTAGTATATATATATATATATATATATATATATATATATATATATATATATATATATATACTGAACGTGTCTGTGTATGTGTGCATGTGTGTGTGTTTGTGTGTGTACATTTCCCTACGCAATAACTCTGTTAATTATAAGTCTACAGACTCGAAATTTTATATACAGATACTGAGATTTGGGAAAATCTTTGTAATTCGTTGTCTGCCAGAAATTTGGCTGTTAAGTGTTCAAAGTTCAAGGATTTGTCCTTTGAGAACTCTACCGAACTCCTCCGTTAATTTTGAGTCTAAACACTTGAAGTTTTAGATATGGGTTCATTGGACATGATCTTAATTAATAACTTGATTTGAGCCCCAAACAATAAATGTTGAGGGGTCACAATAGGGGACACATTTTTAAAAAAATTACTTCTGCGGTCTCTATCAAATTACTCAGACTATTTCTGGTCTATAACTTTGAAATTTTGCATAAAGAGTGTATGAAGATAGGGCAAGCTTTTTAACCGGTTTGTTTCGAATATTTTTAGTTACCAATATATAAATGTATGTAGTTATGTATGTTTTCATGTCTGCTTAAAACCCTCGACAGGGGCGATGGATCTTACCATCTTCAATATCCTTTTGAATCACGACCATTCAGACGACAAATATCGCAGAATTATCTAAAAACATTAATATCTTCGCCTTCAACTTGGCTGTTTTTTAAAGGGGGGGTCGATTTTTCGCCGATATTTTTGAAAGTCCTCCTCTCCTTTCTAATGTCTAACCTTAATCAAAACATATGTCACTTCCGGTTTGGCGGTGGTTGTAACAGCAAAGTCGTCAAGTTTTTTCCCCTTATTTTCCTCATTCACGGTACGGGTTGGACCCTGCCTTTCTACTACCATTTTTTTGTTTTTTGCTAAACATACACCTCCACACACCCGGTCAACGCCGTGCTGAAATGCTAGGCTATATTCACACACACACACACACACACACATACACACACATACATATATATATATATATATTTAGCTAGTAGAGTTTAGTTTCCTAGAAGTACATCCAATGAAACAACATGTGTCTACCAACGAATGCTCAATTAGTGAACAGGTATATTAAATTTATTTATGCAAAAATTGATGGCTACATATGTGCATACATGTTTCTGTAATCACCCGCGTTGGGGCATTACATCTTCAGGCCAAGAATTATCATCGATAACTGATATTTCAAACAAAACCTTTTTCTTATTTCGTTTACAAAGTTAGAATATAACATGGGTGGGGGTATGAGCAGGGAGAGGATAAATGAGGTCTTAAAGGAAGACATGGTTGCGGCGATTTTAATTGGGGCCTCTTTTTTATCGTAAATTGAAATCATTAAATATTAAAAAATGGTGAATTACTCCCGAGCTTGAACATGAGATCATTTCATCTGTAATCCAATGTTCGAGCACTAAGATACATCTCTAGATATAGCTTTGTAATAGAGCACTTTTAAAAGGTGAAATGATGGGCTTAATTATTTTATCTCCTTTAATCGATGGAATGTAAAATATTCCTTTGAAATTTATGCTTTTTTATCTTAAAGAAATACAACTATTTTTTAGATCGGAATTTTTCGATATTTAATTGACCTGAAATATAAATTACCTTTGTGTAAAATGTTCAATAGATAGGCTCAGCCTTTTAGCAACCTATGAGAAAGGAGCTCATAGACATGAACATAAAAGGTGACTCTTATTAATAGTATACATAACACTATCAGTAAACCTTTTATTCGGTACAAAATTGGTTAGATCAGGAAGTCATTAAAATATAAAAGAATTAATATCTATACTAAATGTAGGACTTATAGACAGTCATGGCTGACAGAACAAGAGGATGCGACCCCCATGGATTAAATAAAATATTCCGTAAGGAATTCAGGGCAGATTCCCGAGTTCCACAGAAATATTGATGATACAGAATCAGTCTTTATCTCTAAAATTCAAAACACGTAAAGCAGTTTCCACGATCTAAATATATATATATATATATATATATATATATATATATATATATATATATATATATATATATATATATATATATATATAAGTATTAATGTAACGAAATGTGACTAAATCAAGTTTAGTATAATAATAGTTCTTGGAATGCTTAAAAGCGCTGATCGTATGGTCGCAAGTTCAGCGTGTTTATCTGAAATTCTTTCATGGTGGGAATGTTAAATTTTACGCATGCGCACTCTGGAACAATTTTTGTCCGTTTCTACAGATTTTGTGAGCGTTCTTCCAGAAAGACACTCGATACTTCAGTGATTCTGCACGTTACGAGGCAAAGTGAAAAATTGTCTTACAGACTAATCATAGACAGAAAAAAAAAGTGCTGGTAAAGGTTAAAACAAGGAAAAGAGAATATAATTTACATATAACAACGTGGAAATAGAAACGTTGGGAAAACGCGGACAAATGTCGGAAACGAAACAAAGCGATAAAAAAAAGCGATTTATAAATAATATAAGAAATAGATGGAAAAATACGTACCAGAATTTAGGGAGACTATGCTAAAAGCGGATCCAACAAGATAATTTCTTATCTTTTTATAATGAAGTTTATGTGTGGGTTAGGGTTAGACACAACCTCATAATGATTCTAAAAGAAAGACGTATTACGTAATGCCTCAAATATTTTTTATTCGGTGCAAATGTTATTCTCACACCAATTCCTAAAACAGAGAGGTATTCCACTTTAAGATTATAAATTCATAATCCAGCTAGCATAACAATGCAATTTGCAGCCTCTTATTTTTCTATTCGGGTTGCATAATAAATAGATGCAATTACTTTTGCAAAGTCCCTAATATTGGATTTCATGAGCAGTTATGTAACAGCTTACATGGGCATTCCCATGGAGCGTACTCGTCTGTAAAAATGAGATTATTTCCTATGAATCTTGCACCGTCAATCGCTGCAACAGGGAGAATGAACATTCACGCCATGAATGCATAAGTTACGTCACCATTACTCCTTCTCTGATCATTTGGGCGGAATAAAACATAGGATGCGTAACTTTTGGAACACCCCCCTCGTATTATGTCTGGTTTCAAATATTTTTGCTTTTCTTCATAAATGTTGCAAAGGGTATGCTATAATTATACACCCACCCACACATACATACACACACACAAGCGCGCACGCACACACACACACACACACACACACACACACACACACACACACACACACACACATATATATATATATTGAAACCAACATTTTTTGATGGACACATAGTGAGTTTTTCACATTAATTTATCTATGGTTTGAACGAAATTAAATAAAAAGCACAAAACACATAGTATTCTGCTTTAAATGAAATATTACTGCTTATGTGATTTATACGCGTACATATACAAAAATACACACACATGCACAGATATATACACACACATATACATATATATATATATATATGTGTGTGTATGTGTGTGTGTGTGTGTGTGTAGTAATGGAGATCTGGCGTTGTCTTCTTTTCGCAAGAGAGTTTTGCCTGCAATTTAAATTGAGTCTATTATCCATTAATACATTTATAAATGTAGAGCCTACAAGATATTAAAATTATACCATCAGAACGGAGATGAAAAAATATGGGAATGTTATTCATGACACACGTAGTTTAAAAAATATAAACGAATTTACATATTCGTGCATCTACGATTCAATTTCATTCCTTAGTAAATGTACTTTCTATAAAAAAGTATATAGCACACTATGCAACTTCTAAAACAGTGGTTTGCCTGTGCGAACACACTGAAACAAAATATGACGCTTCAGTGTTGCACACAGAAAACACAATATCAATCAGACATTTGTCATACTGACATGACATCTATGTCATCTCCTTTTGACCTTTACATCCCTCTCTATTCACGACTGCTTCTTTTCTCTTTTTCTATTTTGCGTCGGTATGATGATAAACGCACGTAACTAATATTCGCTCCTTAAAGGCACACAATCGAAAAGTAAATTTCCAGATTGTATTCGGAGTAAGATGACTTAATTCTCCATAAACACTAATGGTCTGTAATGGACAATCAATTAATATATATATATAAATATTTATATATATATATATATATATATATATATATATATATATATATATATATATACGAACGAACTTAGAAATTTCCATGTTCGCACGCATTTACATACAACGAACATTTCAAGTCTATGCATGCACACACGCATTAATGTTGTCTCTACATTGTTCATAAACAAATGTATTATTCGTATATATTTTGAGATCGGAGTCGAAGATCACGAGTACATCCTCTACAAGATTTGAGACCCGATGATGAAGAGATCAACCAGAAATTACCTCCAATTTTCGACTGTAGCCTTTGACCTGCGATTAAAGTATCGAAACGGGCATGTCGATTATTCTGTATTTTTCTTTTTTACTCAGTACAAAAGAAAATAATGTTTCTCGTCATTATTTTCGAATTGGCGATCCACACGTGTAAACCCCGCTCCCTTTGTGTTCAGCGGTTTAGAAACAACGCCCTCCATTTTTTCACTCATGTGCATACAGAACAGTAATATAAATAATGGAAAGAAAATAAAAGATTCCAATTAATATATATATACATATATATATATATATATATATATATATATATACATATATATTTAAGGAAAAGTAATAAATAATAAATAAGGTTTCATAGATTTTCCACACGAGCACTGGAAGAAAGAAAAAAAAACACACTTATCATAATTGGATTTTGTAACCTAATTTTATTGTATCAATATGGCCGAAAAGACGTCTGTTTCAGCCTCTGTAGACATCCTCATTTTATTTTAAACCCACAGAAATCACATGTTTTTCTGGTTTTTTTTCAAAATGGATACTATTTTTGCCAATGATAAAACCACTTCCTCAGTTAAGAAGTACTTCAGCTCGTGGAAGTGTTGCCTGCAGAAGTCGCCGAGGGAGTAAGTATATTTTTACTATTATTTCTAGGAGACGATCTGTACAACGTGCTTAAACAAGCCATCTTCGATCGAACAGGTATATAGGACGCTGCCAGGTTGAAACAGCTTTTCAACGATATATCTCTCGGTGCCCCAAAATATTCCGGGGCAGATGAACAGTTTGCTCGGCAGCCTCACCATGAATGATAACATTTTCCAACAACTGTGGTTAGACATATTGTAACAACAATTGTTTCGCATCCTGTCTATAGTTTTTGGAAACAAGGACCGCGAAGAGCTAACGGTTATCGCCGACCACGTTGCAGATAATTATCCTTACACGCCAGTTGTAACTATCGTCGGGCCCAAACTTCATGCTTTTTTTTTTTTTTTTTTTTTTTTTTTACACAGTG
>NC_136509.1:77652933-77730433 GCF_053919585.1 Euprymna scolopes
TGGTTTTGGGCTCTAAACCGTTAAAGTTCGAAATTTGCATTAGATATATCAGCAGTAAACAGTGAATTCGTATATTATATGTCACAGATGTCGACCGCAACTCACACTTTATTGAACATTAAAATTTTCACCTACATCTTAAGGCGTCCCAATAATTCTCACCGCCATGCGACGAAAAACAAAAGAAAAAAACTGGATTATTCTCATGACAAATTTGTTATAATTCGAAATATTGAATTTTACGACCATTTCCTCCCGGTTTCGGGTTGCAATTTCTTTTAGATTTTTTACGAAACTTCTGATATATCTTTAATTTGCCCATTTTAGGGAAGTGATCGTCTATTTCATGGAAGCCTCAACTGAAACTCAACTCAATTAACTGACGAACTCTTCCAATCTCACTGTATCTCTTCCTAATGAACAGCTGTGCAATGCAGTTAATATTAATGCGATTTTCATTCATCTATAATTCAACGCTTTCCACATCAGTTCTGACTGTATAGTGATTGATCAACTACATCTGCCTTACAGGTTGCACACCCCTAGATATTCCAGAGAATATGTATGATATACGTCCACGTATTTATCAAGGATCAAACAGGTTAACTTCTCATTTGATATTTTTCATCAATACAAATCTAAAACTAAGTCACATTTACTTTTCTCTCGGAAACTTTTTTAACTCAAGTAATTTATTGTTGAATATTTTTTGCTCACTCATTGCGTTCGATTTATTATTCACACAAACACATATAGATTTTCTGTATATCTACCAGTGAATGTATAACTGATGTAATAAGGGGCTGTGGCTATTATAGCATTTAGTGGCGGATCAAGTCCAACTTCGTTTGGTCTAAGAGATGGACTTCCCGGGGCTAGCTACACCAGTGAGACATGAGCTTCCATCGGAGTTACAGCGTCACATTATGTTCTCCAATTAAATCAGTACAGTATCGCCGTTAAAGTAAGTCAAGCCTTCTATCTTAAAAAAATCAATGCAAGATCCCATTCTGAACATTGGAAACTTCCTCCAAGAATGTCTCTCATCGTATCATGATGCGTATCAGTTAATGGCAGTTCATTTCCGTACTGATATTTAAATTGACAAAATAATGCAAATACAAGATCTGCAAGCTGAATATGGAGGACGGCCATTTTATTAGATTGAAAATATAAATATGTTCCTTTTATTTGTGATGTAGTGTTAGACATCTTGGGATCAGGTGTTACTTTATACTCATAATCGACACTTGGAATGTAGTGTTACACTTCATCGCTTGCATCTTTCAACCTAACTTCTAGTACTAATTTTAATTTAATTTCTATGAATTCTTATATTGCGTCGACGTGATAACCGTGTGCATTACCTTACCTCAACCAAATCGCATTTCCTGCAATTCCGGATAATAAAAATTATACACGATTAATCTATAAAAAATATTACAGATATATACTTACTTTTTTATTCTACTTTATTATGTAAAAAATAAATTAGGACTTCGTATTATTTGGGTCATTTTGACTACTGCGGTCATCTTAAGGGTATTTTAGCATTCGTCCAACTTTCGTAAGGTCTCGTGACGTAACAAATAATTTACTTATTTTAATTAAGATTTAAGTTATACTTTTCGATGCGTTGAAGTTTCAATTACCATTTGAGCCGATACTGAAAAAACGACAGAAAATCACTCCAGTCTTCTGCACAGTCAAGGTTGACGGAACAAAAGAAGGCTACTTCCTGGATAGAATAGAGTGTTACGTTCGATATTCTGTTGTGATTCCCGAGTTCAACATAAGGATTTTCTAAATCAAGAGAATACCTACAAAATATCGAGGAATGCAACTACAAAAACGTTATTCAAATAAGAGGCAAGGTTAGTACAGTCGTCATGTAAATAACACGAGTATTTATAATTAATCAGATATTCTTCGAATTTATTTGAGTCTCACTTGAATTTTCCATCGATATGAATGTCGCCTAGCTGAAAAGAGTGCGGGCGACTGAACACGATTAATATGGCACAAAAGTCTTAATAACATCAACACTTTCACAATTCATCATTACATTTCAGCAGCATACTAAAATGTAAATCGTATTGTAGTAAAACATATAGTAAATGCCATGTCAATAAGGAAAATAGATTATAGATTAATATGACTGGAATACATATCCAACGTTTTCTTAAGCTTATATTACAAACATTTTCGTTCATTTTGACGTATATTTACTAATGCATTAAGATGTACACTCCATCGCACATTTAAAATTAATCGATATTCACACTTTTATTACTTAAATACGTTATTAATCTAAAATGCGTTACCTATTAGTTTTAACTACACATATTCTGCTCCTGATGTTGAGCTGATTAATGTACTCAAGTGTTTTAAAATTTTTACTAGAGAAAAAATTACATTCGCAATTAAAAAACATAATCAATTTTAACTCATAAATCGCAGACAATAGGTATGATGCAAGCTGTAAATTAATATTTTTCAATAAGAATATGAGAGAGAGAGAGAAAGAAAGAAGAGAAATGCAACTTTGTCTGTCCTAGTATCTCCGAAACAATAATAATTGTAAAAGACATGACAATATATCCTATATTTTTGTTTTATATATACCGGCTGTAAATGTTTGGTCAGGGTGATAAGATGTTGAAATCGAATAGGTATCTGACATTCGGTAAATATCAAAATAAAATATATATTCTTATACTATACTTAAGTTAATTGGTTCACGGAGAGGAAACCCTTCTATACTAAAACAATGTTTATCTTTGTCTACATCTAGAGTTCCCTTTTTTGGAGAACTAGTTTTCCATTACATTATAAACAACCTCATGTCAAATTTTACTTTAATGCTAAAACAAAAATTCAAATATAATCTGTTCATACCAAAACATACTGCCAGACAGAAAATATATTTATATGCTATTTATGATATATTAAATTCCCTGTTATTACGATTTTCAAGAAAAGCTGAATATATTTTGGATTTTTGGAAGACTAAAACATAGAAACCTTTATCTATGAAATGTAAACGAAAATAAAATCTCATGGCCTCAAAGTTAAATGAAAATTACTTTCGTTTTTTTGTTATTCTAATAATGTAAACCACATTAAATGCAAATTAAATTAAAAGTAAATTAAATAAACCAACTTTATATAATATTTCTGAATAGAATACTTAAAACATTTGCATCAATAAGTTCCATTAAAAAAATAAGAAGCAATTATTAAAACAAATGTTCCTTAATGTAATAGGCAAGTGAAATAACACTTTGAATCGCTGCTTTAAAATGCACGCATTAATATGTGGATTTACAAAGTGTACTCGCGGAGGAATACATTAACATATAACGATGATGATCGCCACCATGATAAGTACGGGTACATTGTGGTTGAATGGAGGCAACATTGTATAAAATGATTAGAATTTCTATAAAAACTGCTGTGAATGTATGTGTTTAAATTATGCTTGAAGAAAACCATGCTGCAGTCTCTTGGAAACCAAACTCGTAGTATGTTTAGTTTTTGAGAAGACAAGTTCTTGCTGTGGATATTTTATATGAATAAGGTCGAGGTGCTGGAGTTAATGCGCGATACTATCTTGAATATCACGATTAGTTGGAAAGTTATTGTCAGATATACTTTTTTACATGTTTTACATATTATGAATTTTAATTATATGTATATGTTCATATATTTGTATGTATTGGATTCACTCCTAAACTAATTAACCGATCATTATGGATTTTTATTATGTGCATATGCTTATATATTTCTATGTATTGGATTATCTCCTAAACTAATTAACCGATCATTATGAATTTTAATTATGTGTATATATTTATATATTTGTATGTATTGGATTCACTCCTCATCTAATTAACCGATCATTATGAATGATAAGCATATTATATATTTATATATTTTTATGTAGTGAATTTATCCTATACTAATAAACTGATCATTCGAAATTAATTGTATTATATGGTTGTATGTTTGCATAGCCATATTCCAAATATCACATATGATGATTTCTTTTTAATGTATTTATGTGTACAAGAAATGTTATCAAAGTAATAAGGTAGGTGTGTAGTATAGTACTCATGAGAAAACAAAGAAAATCTTACCTGTGACATACATGAAATTTATTAAAACTTAGGACTTACATATGATAAATAAGGTGATTCTTCGCTATGACACCAACACAACAAAACAAAAACATTCTTCCCCCTGGCGCACAGAAAATGTAACACAGCAGAAAATTACACAAACGTATTGAGAGTTTTCATTTTTACATTAGAAAATGGTACTTGTACAGCATCCTTCCCGTGGAATAAGGTACTTGTACAGTATAGTACCCGTACGAAAAACAAAGAAAATCTTTTCCGTGGCGTACATAAAAGTAATCTAAACAGACAAGTATATAATATATTCGAGTAGTATGGATTTTATATAAGAAAAAAGGTGCTTCTTTAATATAACACTATATAAAAACAAACACACTCTCACCTCTGATATACGTAAAAGTTCGCACAACAGAAAATTATGAACAAGCATCAAGTTGTTTCATCTATATATTAAAATAAGGTATTTGTACATTATCCTACCCAAGAAATGAGGTATATGTGTAGTATATTACTCGTATGAAAAACAAATCGAATCCTACCTGTAACGGGCATAAAAGCCATTAAAACCGAAAATCACGTTATATAATCGAATAGCACGACTTTTATATGAGAAATAAGATGTTCCTTCACTATAACAATAAATGAAATAAAAACAAATTCTTACTCTAGACACACAGAAAATTTAGCACAAGAGAAAATTACTTTAAAATATCGAGTTCTTTCGTTTTTTAATTAGAAAAAAAAATAGTACTTCTACAGTATCCTACCCAGGAAATAAGGTACTTATACAGTGAAGTACCCATATGAAAAACAAAGAAATCATGATATGTCACGTACATGAGTTATCAAAATCGAAAATCATGTAATATATTCGAGTAGTAAAACATTTATATAAAACATTCGGTGCTTCTTCACTATTGCACATTGATGTAAAACAAACACACTCTTACCTGTGACATACCGAAAATTTTGCACAACATGAACTTATTTAAATTATTTTAAATATGTGTTGTACAAAACCCGCCCTAGGTAAGGATTTTTTCCCACATACGCGCTGTGAATTTCCTGTCCAATGAAGGTACAATTATTCCATACATATGTTGTATAATACCAATCCTAGGAAATGTAAAATATTCCTTTGCTCAAGATGGCAAATGATACATAGACATCAAAACATGCTCTATCCTAAGAATAATAGACATGTTCACATTTTTTCATTGTCTTATACTATCCCGAGACACGCCTAGTGGGCTTGCTAGTCTAATATGTAAATCTCACTATGTCTGTGTTAGTGTGTGCATCTGTCTCCTTTTTTAAATTGTATATCCTCCTAGACCGATGGTCTTTTGACGCCGTTCAGTAGCTCGGAAGTTTGCATATACGGTGATGAATCTTGTTACGGGTGTTTAATTGATTAAAACGATTGCTAAGGGATTCAAAAAAAGGGGTCAAACTTGAAAGAAATGGCAACATAACGAGCATAGCGACACTGCCCTCTTTTAGGCATGCGCACGATCTGTAACCGAGATTTATTTAGTTAGTAAATTTACAAGTGTATGGAAGCAGTTGCCTGATTGGTTTAGTGCGTAGCATCATCCATTACTAACACCAGTGTTGCGGGTTCGAGCTCCATCGTTTCTTTCTTAGTTTTTTGTTACATTCCGATATTCTGGATTTTTAAATGTTACGTAATAATTATATAAGGGCACAATTATATAAAAAAAATACTGAAAAGGTTTTTCCTGTATATAAAGAAAATGTCATATTCCAAATATATGGGATATATTATATATCGGCTTATTTGTTACATTCCAATAATCAAGTAAATACATCCAGTAATGGGATTTTCTATTGAATTCATTCCTAAACTATGTAATCCATAATTATGACTTTTAATTATCTGTATATATCTGTGTATATTTATGTATTTGATTCGCTCCTAAATGAATTCATCGATCATTATTGATTTTAATGATGTGTATATGATTACATATTTCTGTACATTGGATTCAACCCTAAACTAATTAACCGATCATTATTAATTTTATTCATGTATATATCTGTATATTTGTATATATTGGATTCACTCCTATACTAATGAACAGATCATTATTAATTTAAAGGATTTATATATGATTATGTATTTCTATTATTGGCTTCACTCCAAAACTAATTAACCGATCATTATGAATTTTAATTATGTGCATATGTTTATAGACTTCTACGTGTTAGATTCTAGCCTAAACCAATTAACCGATCATTATGAATTTTAAGGATGTGTATATGTTTATGTATATGTATGTATTGTATTCACTCCTAAACTAATTAACCGATAATAATGAATTTAAGGATGTGTATATGTGTATGTATATGTATGTATTGTATTCACTCCAAAAATTATTAACCGATCATTATGAATTTTAATTATGTGTGTATGTTTATATATTTCTCCGTATAATATTCACTAGTAAACGAATTAACCGATCATTATACATTTTAAGGATGTGAATATGTTTATATATACATATGTCTTGGATTCACTCCTAAACTAATATTAATTATGTGTGTATGATTATATATTTTTTGTCTTTGATAAACTCCACACCTATTAAACTGATCATTATGAATTATATGTAATGTATATGTGTATATGTCTATAGATTTCATATTCCAAAAATCACATACAATGTGCACTTACTTTGTTAATCTATGAATGCGTACAAGGAATTCTATCCAAGTAATAAGGAATTTGACAGTATAGTATTCATATGAAAACTTATGTAAAATATTTATATTAGAAATAAGATACATGCACAATATCCTACCCAAGAAATAAGGTACTCACATGAAACATCAAAGAATGTCTTACCTGTGACGTACATAAGTTATTAAAACTGTGAATCCCGTAAAATATTCGAGTAATATAACTTATATATAAAAAATAGTGTGCTTCTTCATTATAGCACCCACATAAAAAACAAATTCTTACCATCTGATGTACAAAACATTTAGCACAACAAAAAATTAAATAAAAGTATTGAATTTTTTTATTATTTTTGTTTTTTTATTAAATTTTCACCCCAAACACGGCACATTGCCACTCAGGTGTAGGGGGCTACTATCAGGGTCAGCAACTACGGGGGCACTATGTATGGATTTGGGCAGCAAGATGTCGGTTCACGTTGTACTTGAACTTCTGCATGTCAGTACAGTTAGGGAAGCATGATCCTGGAATGGAATTCCAGAGTCTAGCGGTTCTGGGGAAGAAACTACTTGAGTAGAAGGATCTTTTGCATCTAAGGATCTCTACTGTGTGAGGGTGGGATTTAGCTGCCTGTCGGGTTTGTCGAGGGTGTCTGCGTCGTGGGGGCACAAGTGTCTGTAGTTCGTCAGAGCACTCACCATTAAAATACTTGTAGAACAAGCAGACGGATGCAACGTTTCATCGATGGGACAAAGGCTGAAGCTTAGATTCCAGTTCAGGGCCTATCAGATTGGCGACTCTTTTTTTAACCTTGTCTAGGAGCGAGAGACTAGTAGTAGACGCACCAGCCCAGATGTGACAACAATACTCCATACATGGGCGAATGGTGGCCTTATAGAGATACAGGATACTTTCAGGTGTCAGTAGTTTTCTAGAATGGTAGCGAGAGCCTACCTTTTTTGCAGCGGCCCTGGCAATGTTTTTAATATAATTGTTCCAGCTCATGTTTCCTGTGAACGTTAGGCCAAGCAGTTTGAAAGATTTACTCTCAGACAGGGAGTCACTGGGCATTGCTATTGGTGGCAAAGAAGGTTTCTTGTAGTTATTGAAGGAAACCAGTTTCGTTTTGGCAGCCCACTTGGGAACGCTGTCCATGCAGTGATAATGGTAGAAATCGCCCTAAATTCTAGACCCAAAACTGAAGAGCGAGTGCTCAAAACAACGAGATATTTTAAAAAGGCTGACTGGGAAGCCATCAGAGATCTTATCAGAGGTGCCCCATGGGGAAATATGTTTTCTCTTCCTGCCGACCAGTGCGCAAATGAGACCACTGAATGGTTCAAAACAGCAATGGAAGCACATGTTCCCGTGCGGAAATTTTATAGCAAGCCCCACTATCCCCAATGGTTTACTTCGACTTGCGCAATTGCCATTGCTCAAAGGCAGCATGCATACCGCAGATTTAACCGACATAAGTCCAGTTCAAACAAACAGAAGTACATAGAAGCGAGAAATAACGTTAAGAAAGAAATAGCGACAGCTAAGAGAGAGTTTACTGAAACCACTAAAAAACGCATCGAAGCACAAAAATTAGGAAATCGTGACTTCTGGAAAATCTACAACAGTGTAGTAAACAATGGGCAATCAACAATTCCTCCACTAACCAACAATCACGAGGTTGTTTGCTCAGCAACCGACGAAGCTAATAGGCTTGCAAGCCGGTTTGCCTCGAACTCCACACTGGACCGGACCAACCACCCCCTGCCTGACTTTCCTTTGCAGACAGACGCCACGCTAGCTGATCTAAAAATCACCCCTGCTCAGGTACATGCTATCATAAAAAATCTTGACACTTCCAAAGCATGCGGATCTGATCTTATCCCAGTGGTGCTATTAAAAAAGTGCTCAGCCGAAGTAGCTCCAGTTCTATCCAAACTCTTCAACAAATGCCTTAATGAATCATGCTTCCGGGCTGTTGGAAAACCGCTTCTGTGGTACCAATATTCAAGAATTCTGGCGAAAGAACTGACCCATTAAATTATCGCTCCATTAGCCTCCTCCCACTTTTCGCCAAAATATTTGAGACCATAATTTACCATGCTTTAGTATGGCACCTTACAGACGCTAAAATTCTGGCTGACAAACAATATGGATTTAGACAAGGCCGTTCCACACCTGACATTCTCACTGTAATTTCTGAACGTATATATCATTCACTGGACAAAGCGGAGGAGGGCAGAGCGGTAGCTCTAGATATATCTAAGGCTTTTGACAGGGTATGGCACAAGGGTCTCCTCAGGAAAATTAACTCATACGGTATCACTGGCAGAATACTTAGCATAATTGAATCCTTCTTAGACAAGCAAGAGAAAAATCCAGGTTGTCCTCGACGGTCGAACATCTAAACAGTGTGATATAAATGCGGGAGTACCTCAGTGGTCTATTCTTGGACCTCTATTTTTCCTGATATTTATTAATGACCTCCCCGACAAAACTGCCTCTGAGATGGGTATATATGCTGATGACACTACACTCTATAAAAGGCATGACAGGAACACAAATGAACACATATCTAAAGAAATGGCAAAACCACTAGAGGATGACCTCCACTCTGTAGTGGAATGGGGACATAAATGGATGGTCACACTCAATGCTACCAATTCTTGCATTTATAAATTAGAAAAAGGTACTTGTGCAGTATCCTACCCAAGAAATAAGGTACTTGTACAGTATAGTATCCGTGTGAAAAACAAAGGAAATTTTACTTGCGACGTACATAAAAGTAAGCAAAACCGAAAGTCATGTAATATATTCGAGTAGTATGACATTTATATGAGAAATAAGGCGCTTCGTTACCATAGCACTGTGATGTAAAGAAAAACAGAATCTGACCTGTTATACGCGGAAAAGTTAGCACAATAGGCAAGTATGTAAACTTATCGAGTAGTTTCATTTATATCTTAGTAATAACGTACTTGTACATTATCCTAGCCAAGAAATAAGGTACTTGGGCAGTATAATACTCATATGAAAAAAGCCTACCTGTGACGTGCATAACAGTTATTAAAACCAAAAATCATGTAATATATTCAGGTAGTATGCCTTTTAAATGAGAAATAAGGTCCTTCTGCACTATAGCACTCTGATGTAAAAACAAAAACTCTTACCTGTAACATACAGAAATGTTTGCGCAACAGAAAATTATATAAATTATTTTTAATGTGTATTGTACATTGCCCGCCTAAACAAGGAGTTTTTTTTCCATATATGTGCTGTAAATTTCCTGTTCTAGGGAGCGTAGTATTATCTCTTACAAATAATACCCGTCTTAGGATAGGTAAAATGTTCTTTTGTTCAAGATGGCAAATGATACATAGACATAAAAAACACCTCAATCCTAAGAATAATAGGTATTTTCAAAATGTACTTATACGCTCCCGAGCAACGCTGGGTTGCCTTTCTTGTCTATAATATAAACGTCATCTGTCAGCTACAATGTGCGTATGTATGTTTGTATATCTGCCTGAAATTTCGAGAGAGGCGACATATTTTCACGACATCGGTATCTTCTTGAAGTTTGACCCTTCCGACGACAATTATAAAAAAATGACTACAAACATTAATTTCTTCACCCTCAACAGGCCACTTTTCTACAGGGCGGAGTCGCTTTTTTCGCCGATATTTTCAAAATCATCCCCCTCTTTCCAATTAGATGGCTTATATTTAAACATTCGTCTCTTCCGGTTTGGCGATGGGCGCAACAGCAAAGACGTCGCAATTTTTTAACTTTCCTTTCTTCCATCCTACTACCATTTTTTCTCAACAGACATCTCCAAACACTATGGCAACGTACTGAACCCAGACTAGTTTAATATATATCTCAAAATTTGATTGGGATAATTAAGACGCTACAGTCGCATATAGATTATTAGGAAAAAATGATTCAATACAAATGTGCTATATGTAATAGCTGAATATAAACCTTTAAAAGCTATATCATAATTTAAAGTATTTTCGTATGGTGCCTTAATATACATGAAATAGACATGTCAATTAAATAAAAACCTTCAATATCTACTTTTAAACATAGACTTGTAAAATCTAATAAAAAAATTTATGGAGTGAAGTGATTTTTCTCTTTGAATAAACTCTTCAAGCAGATGGGACGAAACAAAATGTCTATTTCTCGTTACTGAAATCCAAGTAGAGTCAAGGAATTTTTAAACAGATGCTGAGATTCCCTTAGGACAGATACTTAGTTTTATAACACTTCCGATAAACACAACTTCACTGTGCTTTTGTCTTATAATAACAACAAAAAGGTCAATGTAAAACACATGTGCAGAGAACAATAGATGTTATTGACCAATTCGCTACACATGTTTATGTCTATTGATGTTACTTGAAGACATTTTTACCACAGGAATAACTAACACTTGCAACAATACACATATATTATAACGATACATATATGTATATATATATTATTATTATTATTATTATTATTATTATTATTATTATTATTATTATTATTATTATTATTATTATTACGTAAATATAGTAATATTTTGCTACGATCTGCAGAGCGTTTCTTTTATAATAGATCACGCCAGGCAAGAAAAAATAAAAATTAAAAAATTAAAAATGGTTCCAGATCATTTTTAATTTTAGAGATAATATACTTTGCCGTGTCTAGTCTCGAAACATTTTTAATTTTGGTATTTTAAAAGTTTTCTTGCCTGATGAGATCTATAATTTTTTTAACGGTCTGCACATCGATGGCTGTATTTAAAAGAATTAAAAAAATAAATAAAAATTGCTCTCTTTGATTGAAAACTATCAAGAACCTTTTTTGAAATGCAATTACTCTTCGTGTGTACGTGTGTGTGAAAGTTTCTCTTCTTTTCTGTTGTAAGTGGTACTACAAGTAAGAATGTCTGCGCATGTAATCGTGGAGCAAGTGTTGATAATTCGTAATCTCATAACACGTAAGTAGTCACTGCTTGATTCCAGATGCAAGGAACAGTTCAGGATGACTGAAAGCAGTGCTGACACATGCAGCAACTAGGATTCAAAAATTTTCATTAAGTACTTCATTTAGTAATGCCATTTATCTTCAATGATTCAAATGTAACTGATTAGATATGTCATATATATATATATATATATATATATATATATATATAATTATTTTCTACTATAATAATTAAATACTTACTGACACTAGTGTTTCATCCTTTCGGGAATCTTCAGTGCAGGGTGTCACGATTAATACCAGTCGAACGATTCGAACCCCGTATCACGAGACATATATATATATATATATATATATATATATATATATATATATATATATATATATATATATATATATATTAGACATTAAGAGGAGATTATAGATAGATATATAAATTCCCGTTCACATACACCTTTCAGGATAAAGCTAGAACCCAGAACTAGATAGAATCGAGCAATTGCATCGACAACGGACAACGCCAGACCCAAAGTGGGTTTCGATGTACTGCATCTCATCAGTGACGTGCTCCGACATAGGCATAGTCAATAGATTGCGCCTTGGCCCATTTCGTTAGGTCGAAAGTATTGCACACTGCATGAGTGCGACGACCTGGGTTCGCGCCTATGTCGGAGCACGTCACTGATGAGATGCAGTACATCGAAACCCACTTTGGGTCTGGCGTTGTCCGTTGTCGATGCAATTGTTCGATTCTATCTAGTTCTGGGTTCTAGCTTTATCCTGAAAGGTGTATGTGAACGGGAATTTATATATATATATATATATATATATATATATATATATATATATATATATATATATATATATCTATATATATATATATATATATATATATGTGAAAACTTAAATTGTCAGGAAAACGATAAAACCATTGTGATGTCCTTGGGTTGGTGGTGTAAGTTCAATATTTCGCTTAAAATATCCTCATCAGGGTAGTTAGTCAGTCCGTAATTTTTTTCTTCATTTTGTTGTTATAGAGGAAGTAAGTCCTGGAGAAGAAATTTAAAAGTACGAGCTGTACATTTTTGACGTAAACTAGGGCGAACGCACACGTCTAAAATTTTGAAAGATAGTTTTGCTGCCAATAACTCAAATTAAAAATAGTTTACCTTTGGAGATTCTACCAAAATCCTCCGCCAATTTTGAGTCCAAACGGTTAAAATTTTAGATGCAGGTTACCTGGATATGAGTTAAACATTTTAATACATATATACATATGCACATATAGTTATGAAATGTACATAGGGCTCAAGCAAAGCCGGGCTGCTCTGCTAGTATAAATATTTATATATATATACATATATATATATATATATATATATATATATATATATATGTGTGTGTGTGTGTGGCTTTGTGTGTGGCTGTGTGTGTGGTGTTTGTTTTTGCGATACATTTTGAATGAATTCAATTATTTACGAAAGTGCATTTTTACCTAAATGCGTGTTGGGAATATGTTTCCCTTTAACCACTTTGGCACCCCTACATGGGGAGTGGCATGCATATTATGTTTATTATTTTAAAAATATAATTATCCACTGACACATCTTTTTACGACTCATCAGAGTGGCTGAATCGAACGAGATTCGGCATGAGAATCGCCCCGTGATGAACCTAAATCTTTTATCCGCTGGTCCATCTCGCACTACTGTTTGGATATATCGCGATTTACTTAGATGTTGTTTGTTTTTGTTTTGGCGATACGTTTTGAATGAATTCAATTATTTGCGAAGGTGCATTTTTACCTAAATGCGAGTTGGCAATGATTTTCCATTTAACCAATTTTTTACCCCGCCGTGGGGAGCGGCATATATATTATTTTAAAAATATATTTTTTCACTGACACGTGTTTCGTCATCTACGTGTATGTGTGCAAAACATTTTGTGACGGATCCGCATACATAGTGATCAACTATTAAGCAAAATTTGTAAAAGAATGTCATAAGGTGTATTCTTATATGTATTATACAAGATCAAATCTACATGAGAACCGTCTGTTTACAATCAATAAGTAAAAATATTACTCTCTAATTTATTTTCTTTCTCAGTCTCTCTTCTTTTCTTGTTTTGGGCTTAAAAAAAGGCAAAAGCAGTCTGTTAAAGGAAACAATTGTTTTATATAAATCCGAAGGCACCGACTTTGTTATTATACTTTATATATATATATATATATATATATATATATATATATATATATATATATATACACATATATATATATGATATATATATATATAGGAAGAACGTGCAATAACTAATGCCTCTGACCCACGTTAAGTTGTCTGATCTAGCTGAAATGTTGCATGTGCAATGATATATATATATCTCTAGGGCTTATGTGGAAAATTACAGCGGTGAACTAATTGGGGTTTCTGTTTTACATGTGTTTGAACTGAGTCAGGTGTGAAATGGAGACTGTTTAATGTCGAGCAATGAGCTGTTTTTTTTTTGTATTTTAAAGGACGCTCACCACAGGAGACTTTTAATGAAATGAAACCTCCTTATGATGATAATAGCCCATCATATGACCTTGTAAAACGCTGGCATCGTGAATTCAAATATGGCCGGAAGTCTGTGAAAACAACTCCCAGATCTGGTCGACCCCCTTCTGCCATTGATTAGGCATCTGTCCGTCAAGTTGAGGCTGCCATTTTGAAAGATCAGCGCATTACTATTCGAAAAATTTCCAGATATGTCAAGATTTGTACAGGGTCTGTGGAAACTATCATTCATGACCATTTGCATATGCATAAGGTGTCTACCAAATGGATTCCCAGGTTGCTCACTCCATTCTAGTAGCGAGAACGCGTCGAATGCTCAAAGATGAATTTGGAGATGTGCCAAGAAGATGAGTCAACGTTTTTTTTTTTCAAAATACTGATTACACAGGATGAAACCTGGGTCCATTACTATGATCCAGAGACCAAAGCCAAATCAATGCAGTGGAAGCACTAGGACTCGGCACCTTCAAAGAAGGAAAGGGTGCAGCGCTCTGCTTGAAAGGGCATGCTCACAGTCTTCTGGGACCAGGGCGGAGTAGTGATGACAGATTTCCTGACAAAAGCGTTCCACAATTACAAGAGCCTATTATGTTTCTCTTTTGAGGAAATTAAGGGAAGCTATCAAAATCAAAAGGCAAGGTAAGATCAGCAAAGTTACCCTTCTCCTGCAGGACAACGCTCCTGTCCACAACTCGCATGTCGCCGGATCACAAGCAAGGGCGCGTGGTTATGAAATCCTCCCCCATCCTCCCTACTCTCCTGACCTTGCACCCTCTGACTTTCACCTCCTCCTAGCCATGAATTATTTTTTGAAAGAAATACGTTTCCCAGATGATGCAACCTTGATTTCTGAAGTCACATCGTAGTTGGAGGACCAGAGCTGCATACAAACGATGGGAGAAATGCATAACAGACACAGAGACACACACACAGACACGTTCCCTTTTATAGATATACTAGCATGGGTGCCTGGCGTTGTCCGCGTTTTTGCAGGTGTATTCTGAGCAAAAAAAAAGTCGTTAATTTTTTTAAACTTTTACCCCTATTATGACCATTTACCATTTATTAGTTTGTGCTGAAATCAAGTTATTAAGTTAGACAGATTAAAAAGGAACCTATATCTAAAATTTCTCGTATTTAGACCGAACATTTTCCGAGGAGTTTGGTGGAGTTCTCAAAGGTCAAATCGTTGAACTGTGATCCTTAACAGCCAAATGTCTGGCCGAAACCCGATCAAATCGATTTTCCCAAATCTCAGTACCTTGTATATCAATTTTTTAGTCAGTAGACTTAAAATTGACATACTTATTACGTAGGGAAATGTACACAGACATACATACAGACACACAGAGAAACACACAGACACATTCACTTTTATAGATATATAGGGAGATTAAAGAAATATGAGGGGAAAATGTATTTCCTATACATACCTGAAACATTTTAAAATAAATATAAAACGTTATCGAAGAACTGAATGTATTTTTATTTGGACTATTCAGATTACTGTTCTCATTAGGATGCAATTTTTTACAATTTTTCCACAACTCCGAATTCCCCCCCCCACATCGATTTGGATCAGGATTTTTTTCATTGTGAAACTCATGAATAATCAGGAGTTAATCCTGACAGAAACGCACTTCAATTCGATTTGATTAAATAACGTAAAAACTTTATCGACTGTAACGTTATCAGAACAATATCCAAAGAAGAAAAAAACAATTAGGATTAAAAATATGAATTAAAAAAATTATAATTCTCAGAATAAAAAAAGAAAACTAAAACACTGAATAGGTACTTTGTAAAACAATAACGAAATTACGCACTATTATTATAGAGATAAGTGTTTCTATAAGAATAGTTTAAAGATATATCTTTCAGAAATAAAATTTTGGAGGAGCAATGTATATTGAATTGTAAATTTCATCTGATATTGTTGTACAAGATTTAGAAAAAAAAACTACGAATATGAATTAATGTCTATTTTTTTATTTACAAAATATCTATTTTTTGAGGTTCCTTATTTAATGCGTGTATGCTTGGTTGTTTTAGTGAAATGCCAAATATATGTGTTGCTATCAAATACAAGACGTGTGTTTATTAATCAAGATAGTGGCAACATAGATGATGCTATGAATATTGTAAATGATAAGGTGTAGATTATGTTTTTCTGTTTGCATATAATATTCACATTATTGTTTGAAGTTTGTTCTAAGCAAGGTATTATTTCAGACTGCTATTTTTGGGGAATATTATAATATTTTTATAATAAATTCTGAAAAATAAAAACACGTCAGTAATACTTAACATAGAATTAGCTTTTCATGAAATATTGTGTCTTCCTCTGAAGAAGTCGCCGTATATACCTATCATAG
Organism: Euprymna scolopes; assembly: GCF_053919585.1. Classification (NCBI taxonomy): domain Eukaryota; kingdom Metazoa; phylum Mollusca; class Cephalopoda; order Sepiida; family Sepiolidae; genus Euprymna; species Euprymna scolopes. Next base: position 77,669,688 of record NC_136509.1, read on the forward strand.
TAAGATTATATACTGCGCTTAATATTCCTATATAATCATCATTCTAGACCTGCATGTGTTAACGTCGCTAAACTTCGGTTATCAAAGGAAAAGTGAAACTAAAATTGCTTTTGTTTATATTACTATTTTACTTTTATGCGACGTTTTTCTTCTGGTGTCGGTTTCTGGACACCAAACCCTGCGACGGTCGCGTTTCATTCTTAGTTGGATTGTAAACGACAATTCTGCAACACCTAAAAGAATCGGCTAATATCTGCCACATTGTAATTCATGGTTTATTTCGGAATCAAATCTCTACGATAACAGGTTTATCGGACTCTCTATTCTAAAGATACGTAGATTAACGTCCGTAATCCCCAGCATTTTCTACCGACTACTACTCCCACTTCTTCATGTCCTTATATTGTAAAGAACGTATGCAACATTGGTGAAAAGCACGGATAATCTGTCTTTTAACCGAATGTCTTGCATAAACTTGCCTCATCTCTCCGTGAAACCCAAGCATCAATTCGCATCCCTCTTTGCTAAGTCATGGATCAACTCAGCATTTATTGTTTTTGATTCGCTATTTCAAACCCAGGATCAATTTAGACGCTGATCCATATATTAAACCCGTCCGTTGTCACTGCAATTAAGAGAATCATTCATCAACTTGTCATATTAATACGAAAATTAATCCGAGTGGATCACAGCGCCAATTTTGAAATCTCTTCCTGGATTCAGCGGGTTGGCGTGTTTCAATGTATTCCTTTACCTTCTAAACTGGATATGCTCATATCCCACCGTTCAATTAAAATAAAATGAAATGAGAACAATGAAGGTCATAGGATTAGACTTCTCGATCACATTTTTATACAAAGCTAACGTATTCAAGAATAGAAATTAAAATAATTTGTCATGGAAAATTCATTTAAATTAACTGTTAAGTTTAGGTTCAAGCGAGAGAATTAAAATTAAAAAAAGAAACGATTAAACGCATTCGAGTCAATTTTCACATGTTTTCTAATTATTTGTCACGAACAATAGCAATCATTTACCATTCGCTTTTTGATACGTGTTGTATAAAGTTTTGTATAATTTTATCTAATTCCCATGTTGTTTGAATACACCTTAGTTTTTGCGGCACCCCTAAATGTGTACACAACATTTTATATTCGGATTCTTTTATTTAAAAATATCAATATTTTATTCTTGTAAATAGAATATATTTTCCCATATATTTCTAAAACAAGTCATTATTATTTAGATTATTTTTATCAAATATGTTTCCTTCAAAATACGCCACAAAACACTACAATATTAGGAAGAGTGTTCGCTTGTGTTTAGTTTACTTACGTCCATATTCAAACTCTGGGTAAATAGATTTTATTTCTTATTTTTTTTAAATATGTTCTAATTTTTTTGTAAGATATTTTATATAAAAATGATCCACTTTTGTTTTTTCAATATATATATATATATATATATATATATATATATATATATATATATATATATATATAGAGAGAGAGAGAGAGAGAGATAGAGATATAGATAGATATATAGATATATATATATACACATATATATACATATATATATGTATATATATATATATATGTATGTATATATATATATATATATATATATAGGTGCTTACAAAAAAAGTTACCTTTTTAATCCAATAATGACACTATTACTTCTGAATATGTATTCAGCAATGAAAATGTAATAGTTATAAAAAAATGTCATATGTTATCTCTATTAAGCCATGAATTTGCACCAAAAACACGAACATGTTCTTTAGTATCGTGCAGTAAATTCCCCTAAATAATCAATCATCAGTACAAAACTATGAAATGATACTCATGTATCATAATTACTAATTTATTCAAACCCACTTCACGTCAAGATCTCTAGTTGGATAATGTTAATATTTCTCGATTTACAAACGTTTATTTTGTTTACGTTTTTGACGTTCCTTGTATTATATCTTCAACGCAGACTTTCAATACCCAAACGTTTTAGCGTTTTATCCGATCAAACAATGACATGACTTTATATTTCATGACAAATGATATTGATTCGATGTCAGTAAATTTGAGATACCGGTGTAATAAAGTAGCAAACATATTGTATATGTATAGAGACACATAAATTAAAATTTAATTTCACGCAAAGTATCGTCCATAAATTACAACCACATTTTCTACAATATCCTCCTATTTGGTAAACATGAATTCAGTCAATGATTACGTTTCAACAAACTATAGACAAAAAAATATGACGTTTTATCAAGACAGCAAGATTAGTGACTTTTTCCATAAAGATAAAACTAACATTGTTGGGTTTGGTGTATATTGTTATTATCGTCCGGATTGATGCCAGCACTATTTATCTCAGTAAGAGATCTTGTAATTAAAGTATGTGATATTTTCTGATATTAATCAATTATACGGTTTTTTACATAATTTGTAGGTTAATCATTTGGCACACACCATACAAATAAACAGGACTGTGTGTCGATGGATACAAATATATTTTACCCTCCCCTTTGGGAATAGCACTGTCGTAAATAATCTCATCCGCTACTTAATTGGCTGAAACATGCAAGGTTCGCTGGTTTTTTTTTGTAAATAGGCGGTTTAAGCACTATAAAAGTGGTGAACGCATGTTTGCTAAAAAAAATGACAAGGTTATTTGCGGGCACAGCTCCGGTAGGTCGATAGGTAGAACGGCCAACTATCAACGCGATTGTTCTAGGTTTAATCATCGGAATGGGATAAGTGCTCGTCTAGCAGCACTTATGAGTTGCGATAGGAAACATAACTGTATGTCAATGACTACACATATATTATATATATATATATATATATATATATATATATATAGTAATTACCATCAATACTCATTCTGTAAGCAGTCGAGAAATTTGAGCTCTGTCAACATTAAAGTCCCAGGCTTGTTATCTGTCTGTGAAGCATAGGCGATAAACACAGCGAATAATAGAACTGAAGCTATATAAATGTCAACATGAGCGAGAATAAATAGTAAAACGTCAAAGAATATTGGAACAGTCCTCAATATATATATATATATATATATATATATATATATATATATATATATATATATATATATATATTGTGGTGGAGACGCCCACTAATTAATATAGGTTGGTGAGTGAGATATATAAAGGTATAAATCACTAATACCGGAAGAGTTCTGGAACGACCGCCAAATACGCAATACGCCTATGTTGCCTCCCGTAAGACATCTAACACGCCACCTGTCGGAATATCTCCAACTGAAGTATAACTGAAGACATGTAAATAGGTATATAACTTCTCTTCCTAATATATTATTCTTGTACCTTTACTTTCCGTGTTCTTGTTATTATTTGTGCAGACATAACAGTGGCGACGGGAATTCGAAAAAAGACTTACGCGGGATAAAATCTACTATTAAACACGACAGTGGCGCCGAGATTTCGAAAAAAGACTTATGTAGGATAATATCCACTATTAAAAACAACGGTGGCGTCGAGAATTCGAAAAAAAAACTTACGTAGGATAAAATCCACTCTTAAACACAACAGTGGACTCGTGAATTCGAAAAAAGACTTCAGCAGGATAAAATCCATTATTAAACATAACAGTGGCGTCGAGAATTCGAAAAAAGACTTACGCTTGATAAAGGCCAATATTAAACACAACAGTAGCGTAAAGAAATCGACGAAAGAATTACGCAGGATAAAATTCACTATTTTTTTTTTTGTTACAAAGGTGTCACCACATTATCAAGGCACAGAGGCCACTCAAGGATAAGGGTTAAAGAGTGTACAGTAGAAATTGGTCAATATAGTAATCATTAGTAATGAAAATTTGGTAAATTTAATAACTTATATGGAACGGCTCATCAAGAAATTATTTACTTTAGACTTGAACACAACCATATTGTAGTCAGCCGGAAAGCAGGAAAACGGAAGACAATTCCACAGGCGTGCAGTTCTAAGAAAGAAGCTTTGTTCATGGAATCTACGTTTAGGTTAGGCACAGATAAAGAGTGGGGGAAATTATTGATAGTGTTTACAGCTAGACGAGTGTTTCTCGTGAAAGTTTGGCGAGGGGGAACCATAGATTGAAGCTCAGTTGAACACTTTCCATTAAAATAACGATACATCAGAGACAAACTCGCAACATCTCTTCTGTGAGATAGAGGTTGCAAGGAGGAGAAAAGGACATCTCCTACGAGGCTACGAAGTCTATTTTGAACTCTATCAAGGCAGGACAAGTCTTTTCTAGCAGCTCCTGCCCAGATGTGGCAACAGTATTCCATCCTGTGACGTACCTGGCTCTTATATAGGTAGAGAATAGCATCAGCAGTGAGATATCTACTGGATCGATAGAAAGATCCCACCATTTTTCCAGCGGCCTTGGCAACAGATTTGATATACGTGTTCCATTTAAGATCAGGAGTAATGGTCAAGCCCAGAAGCTTGTCAAAACTTGAGGCCTCCTGAAGACGAGAGCCATTCATTTCAATTGATGACAAATGTGAATTAGAATGTTGATGATGTAAAGAGAGAAGCTTGGTTTTAGATGCATTAAAAGTAACCATCCACTCCGTTCCACATTGTACTACGTGCTCAAGATCAGAGGAGAGAGAATTGGAGAGAACTTGGTCGTTTACTGTCTTAGATGTGGTACCATAAATGGTAGTGTCGTCAGCATAAATGTCTACAAATGATGTAAGAATATGATTTGGAAGATCATTAATGTAGATCAGGAAAAGAGTTGGGCCCAGGATGGATCCCTGAGGGACACCGGCATTAATACTGTGAGCTTCTGATTTTTGCCCCTCAACTACTACTCTTATGAACCTATCAGAAAGAAATGATTTAATAATTGAGAAGACTTTTCCAGCTATACCATAGCTAGCGATCTTATGAAGTAAACCTTTATGCCATACCCTATCAAAGGCTTTAGATATGTCAAGAGCAATTGCCCTAGAAAGATTGCCACCGTCGAGAGATTTGCTAATCCTATGCGATATAACTGTAAGGACATCTGCTGTAGATCTAGCAGAACGGAAACCATATTGAGTGTCACTAAGAAGGTTATTTTTGTTGAGATGTTTGATTACTTCTGTATTTAACACAGATTCTAGCAACTTACTCATGACGCACAGGAGACTTATTGGCCTGTACTGAGAGGGGGATGAGCGATCACCTGAATTCTTAAATACAGGGCATACTGATGAGATTTTCCAGGGAGATGGGAAACTATTCTCCTTAAGACAACGTTTAAACAGTTTTGTAAGTATGGGCGCTAATTTAGGTTGAAGTTTTTTGAGTACTATAATTGGAATACCATCAGGGCCAGTTGCTTTACTCAAATCAAGGTGTTTGATTAGCTTCGCAACATCACATACAGATATACGTATATTACATAGCGTGTTTTCTGATACAGGAGGAAATATTGGGGGTTGGCTGTCTTGGTCGCAAAGGGTAGAATTAGCTGCAAAGTTCTTGACAAAGAGGTTGGCTTTGTCTGATGCTGACGAGATTACCTCAGGTCCATTGATAATAGTTGGGATGGAGCACACGCTTCTGTTCAGGATTCTGTTTGCTATTTGCCAAAACTGGTGGGAACCAAGCCGCTGCTCAGCTAGTTTGGACTTAACAGATTGAGCATACAACACTCTTGCGTTCCTTATTACTTTCTTACAATGGTTGCTGGCAGTCCTGAAAACGGCTTTAGTTTCCATACATCTATTACGTTTGAAGCAGTGGAAAAAGTGATTTCTGTGCGCAATGGCAGCAGCACACTCTGGAGAGAACCATGGCTGGCTGTTAGGTTTTTGCTGAAACTTTTTAGAGGGTATGAAATGGTCAATACCTACAATTAACCATTCAGTTAGGTCTAATACTATAGTGGACACATCCTTTTTAAACATGGAATGCAGAGGTAGATCAGATATAAATGTACGGAAGCTATCCCAGTCAGCCTTAGTGTATCGATATACTGTACGATGAAGAGGTACGTCTGGGGACTTATTACATTTCATTTTTATCTTGATTGATACAACAGAGTGGTCGGAAGATCCAAGAGGCGACAAAACAGAAACTGAACATAGTTCAGGGCAAGTTGTGAGAAAAAGGTCTAGTAGGCTCGCATACTGGCCGTCATTATCGGGCACACGGGTAGGTTCCTGAACAATCTGAGTGAGGTCATAGGCAATGGAGAAATCATGACAGAACCTCCCCTCATCATCGGTCTTGTTTGAGTGGGTCAATCATTCGACGTTGTGAACATTGAAGTCTCCACATATGTGAATGTTAGCTGAAGGATAAGTAGAAAGGACTTGGTCAATTTTCTCAGATATGCTTTGAAAGATAGTAACTCCGCTGTTGTGGGGGCGATAGAGAGTAAATATAAATGCAGTAGTGTGAGCTAAAGCAACCCGGAAGCACATATAGGGTAAGTTAGGATCTTCCCTGGAGATGTCCCTCCCACATGGAAAGCTATCTTTAATATAGGCACATATTCCATGCCCATGGCGATCTTGGGGGTCAGATTTAGAAGTTAAGTTAGAGTATCCTGTAATTGCAAACTCATCCAGGGAAATAGCCTGTCCAATGCCAGTTTCACTTAAAAATAAAAGGTCTGGTTTAGTCTCCTGTAATTGGGTTTCAACCTCTGGAAGGTTAGAACGAAGACCCCTGATGTTGGAGAAGGAGACATGGTAGTAGGGGTCTACGTTGGAAGTTGGAGAACCGGGTTTAATCGTGTATTTTTTCTTGAAACTTGTCATGATGAAATTTTGGAATTTGTGGACTAGGTCGACAGATTTACTTAGAGCAGGACAGAGAGGAGAAATTAGGAGAGAAAAAGAAACGAAGAATTTTTTTTTTATTAAACACAACCGTGACCTCGAGAATTCGAAAAAAACTTACGCGGAAAAATCCACTGCTAAACTCAACAGTTGTGTACGAAAAATACTTACATTAGAAAGATTGAAAAAAAATTACTCGGAGATAAAAAATCTACGCACCAGTAACATCGAGTATTTTGAAAAAATAATTACCCGGGAATTCACTGTTAGACACAGCAACAGTATTCGAAAAATATTTTACGCGAAAAGTTATCACTGTCGAAAAAACAAAACAAAAGAAAAACAAACGAAAGTAACTACAAAATTGTCGAACGAGATATTAAAACACTGGATACTTGAAAGCAAAATACCAATAACCATTTCAACGTGTGTGTGTGTGTGTGTGCGTGTGTATGTGTGTATGTGGGGGGCGTGTATACATAAATTACAGATATAGACCCTATATGAATATGCATACATATATAATATAAATAGGTATATGCTTATGAAGAGTGTACGTTTTATCTTTTTATATATAAATATATGTATATGTACACACACACGTATATATATATATGTATATATATATATCATCAATAATTATCATATATTGTTTTGTACCGTTTATCATTCATACTAATATCGTTAATATTTTCTATTTATCAGCAACACATAACCCGTTTTGTTTATGCCCAAAAACAACTGGTACGATTAAAATATTTTAATGAAACAGTAGTTTATTCTTTCAATTCAACAACGACAAAAGGTCCTATTTGCGAGGACTGTTATTCGCAACACGTAATGGAAAGATAATATCCCAACAACTTCAAAAGATTATAGTTATCGTTTAGAATACAAAGGCAGAAAAATGTGTGCAAGGCCGTTAATATCATCTAATCAGATTTGGCGCTTCTTTCTGAGACACATTAACAACGACAGCACATTCGTAATTTGTGATCAATGCAATATCTTTGCTCGCTAATATTATGCCAAGTCTCTTCATAATTACAAAATGAAACGCATACACAGACATACACATACACACATGTACATAAATACATATATATGTATATATATACATACACGTATATATATATATATATATATATTTATATATACATACATGCCTTTTGGTCAAGATCAAAGTGTAGTATCTGTTCTTCAGATGCTGCACTTCCATTTTTTGTTCTCTTTCGGTGGAGGAGAAATCCTTCACGACTGAGACAATTTTTATTTGTGTACCTTTTCTTCACGTTAAAAAACGACCCTGGTGTCTAACTCTGTCCCGTGGGGAGGCATAGTAAATAGGTACATACATGCGTATAAATATTAAGGTAGATCGATTTTAACTGTTTTTTGAAAATGTAAAACGTTGCAGCAGAGAAATTTTCTCCCTCATATGGGGAGTACACATATAAACATCTAATTTTATTACATCAGCCGTTAGAGAAACATTTTATCTCAAAATTTCTCTGCTGTGATACAGGGACACATCCTTGTCTTTTTAAGATTTATCTGTGAAATTATTTCATATTTTGCAGTCTCCCTCCTTATAAGTAGTGTGTTTATTTATTTAAATGTATTATAGAATGCTTTGTATGCTAAATATTCAAAAAAATATAACCCCACCAATAGCATTTCTGAAACGCTGCATTGTACTTTATTGAATTATAGCTGTATAAGAATGGACTTTTTTCTGTTATCAATGAAAAGAAAAATATTTAATTCTGTTTGTGAAAACAGTATAACATAAAATACAGCGAATATTGTTTACTATTAGTGAGTACTCTACGTTTCTGCTAAAAAAACACTAAACAATTGAAAATAGAAATATATTTTTGTTCTGTCATCTAGAAACTCTCCCTATATGAACCTGATTAGCATAAATGCTCTCATTTCACAGCATACAACTTGTGAAAGCATAGGTCTATGTCCTGACTGATTGAAAAGTTTTAGATGTTAAATTTACGGTCATTTCCACACTTTTTGAATGTGCAAGCAACTCCAGTAAATTTTGCTTTCTGACATTTGTCAATAATTCTTGAAGTTAATCATCAGACCATTCTTCAGAAAAGGTTGCTCCGAAACTCCACTTTGGGAAATGTCTATCAAGCGTGTCCAATGTGAAGCTTCCAAATCTATTCTCGAAAATGTTATCAGCATTTTTCACCGGGTTTCCACTCTTGCAAAATGAATATAGAAAACAATTTATTTAATTGAATTGAATAAATGAACAGTCGATGTTGGGTTTTGCGCAGTTCTATCAATGGACTTAAACAACGTTTTAAATGGAAGCTTCTTCTAGTGTTAGGAACAACTAATGTTATGTATTTTCTTTTTTAGTGTATTCTCGAAAAAGGACTTGCTACATCATTTTATGATTTGTTCAAATGCATAGCAAGGAAGTTTTATTAAGCTTTAAATACTCTTAAAGTCTTGCTCTGGTTCAAAAATTTAACCAGTTTCATCGCTATCTTCTGATTGTGGAAATATGATATTTTGCTCATGGGGTGTTGAAGCTAATCATGCCTTTTTTTAATACAATTAGCTTTTTTAGCATTTTCCCCGGCATATTCATCGCTAGATACCAGTTGTAAATTGCCTTTCTTGTCTTTGTTTATTTTCTTAGTCTTTCAAATACCCTCGTACTATCAAATGAAACCTAAAGTCTACAATTTGACAAATGGTTATTATCATTCGCTGTCATCTTATTTCACTTTATAATAAACATTTCAAGGGTTTCTGTTCGCACTGGTTTACATAAAATAACAATATAGAAATGGAATGTGTAGAACGCGGTACAATGCAGAGGTAACGGAAAGATACATCCTGATGCAGACGAGAAAGTTGTATTAATACAACTTACAAATACATGTGTAATTTCTCACCTGTTTCAGCTTGTGTATTTCGCTAGCTCTGCATTGCACCGCCTTCCAGTTTACTACATACAATGCTTCAAGCAAACTACATCCACATTTTAACAAATATAGAAATTCATTACATTTAAGATGTGTGTTAATCGAAATTCCCACGGACAAGATGAAATGTCGAACAATTTATAATTTTTTTACCAGAACGTTTTTTGCCAACTGAAGAATAATTTCTATTTATTTGCTTCACTTTTTAAATGGATTTGGCAATTTATGCAGAATCCACGATTCAGTAAAGACTAATAAACGTGGATTAACTGCCTCCAAAATGGCTATAATAGAATTTGCCATTAATTGTAATATGTGAAATGTATTTAAACTTGGCTGAGAATTCTAAATGTAATATTTATATTTAAATAATGTGACGGAAATTATTACGCTGTGTTGTATTGATTGTATTAGGTGATCTCGCAACTGTTCTTGCGTCATTATTGCATGTGGAAAAAAGTTCGTTTCGGGCTCATTTTTATCAAAGTATTTGCAAAAAATATATCTTATCATAATTTCGGAAACTAAACAAAGGAAATGAATTAAAAATGAAAGTATTAAACATTGGTGAATATAAAAAAACGTATTCATACACTTATTGTATACATGCGGAAATAATGTGATTATTAACACACCTATTTAACATGGAAAGTAGAGGGTATTTCATTACTCTTCTGTACATTTACCTAACAATTTAATTACAAAAATATTGTCCAATTTGAAGCCACTATTAATAAATAGCACGATAACATAAGTACATTATCATAAAAGAAAATAAGTAATTATGCACTTACCGTGCAATAATTTTATAATTTTTGCAAGGTGTCTGATATTTTTCTTCTTAAATTGTATAGGTGAAATTAAAAATTAGTTACATGCACCCTCTCCTCTCAATATAATGACTGGGGTTTTAAATAACGCCATTATTTCAGAACAAAACCCTAGGTGAATAAAAACTACTCGTTTTACCTCAAAAAGATAAAACCACAAGTCAAATAATTCGCACACAAATGTTTGCAAAGTACAATAATTTCTTTAAAAACAAAAACCGATTAAATATCGCAAATATATAAAGATATTTTTTTTATTTTTCTTAATTTGTTTGCTAAACCTAAAATGCAAAATATTAATTTCTTTGAAATAAGCTTCGGTCACAACACGTGTGAATGTAAACAAAACTTATAAAAAAAACAAACCGATAAAAAGAAACCCAGATTTCATAGTTGTTCAATTTATTTTAAATGGAATATTTGCAGTGTTTCCTTTTTAACGATGCTTATGTAGTTTTCTAATAAAAACAATATACATATTACAAACAAAGGACAAAATATATTGATTACATTTTCTTCATAATTAAAAAAAACAGCTGGCATAACGTCGGCATATTGAATTTTGTCAATGTTTAAATACATTTACTTAAAAAAAAAATAAAGATTTACAAAAAATTATTTTGGGCTATTATTATGTAGATTATTTAGCAGCTGTCTGCGTAGACATAGTCGTAATTTTAAAATCGATCTCCGCTAATGCACACACACACACACACACACACACACACACACACACACACACACACACACACATATATATATATATATATTATAAAGCTGAATGTATGTGCATGTGTGTGCGTGTGTGTGGCTGGTCACGAATAGGCTCCTATATGGTTGAATATTTTTTAAAAACTGATTACATATAATGATAGAAGATGTATCGAGACACAGGAATGGGTATGTTTGATCTGGCAGAACGGCGGTTCATTAAAATTGTGGGGTCTACGTTCACGCCTGGTCCACAAAGTATGAAAATAAAAAAAATAAAGAAAAAATGTTTACAAGTATTTTTGATATAGATGTACGTAAGAATCCTTTGATAAGTATGTTTTCACTTAAATAGGGATGGTACAATAAAATTGTGGGGTCTGCATTCGCGCCTGTCCTCAATAGAATGGAGATAGGCACAAACTTAATAAAGACTTTTCATATCTATCTGCGTGTGTATACTTTGATAATTATGTTTCAGTTTGAAGAAATATGCTATAATAAAATTTAGGGGTGTTCGTTCGCGCCTTATCTCCATAGAATGGAAATATGTCACAAAGTTTAACAAGGTTTTTAATATAAATCCACAGAATATTGTAATAAATGTTTCAGTGTGAACAGGTGCGGTATAATAAATTATGGGGGGGGTTATCTTTTTTTATTTTTACTTTCATCATATTTTGCTTTGGTTTTGATACCCCCAAATTAAATGTTATCTCTTTACAACCTTTCCTTTTCATAACCTATCATACTTTCATAAATCAGAGTCCATTTTCTGTAGGCTGTTTTTGAACCCAGTCAATAACGTGTACTTTTGCCAGTATATATATATATATATATATATATATATATATATATATATATATATATACGTATATTTAAATATACTAATAAAATCTGTATATTAATTAGATAGCGTGCGCGTTATTTTGTGTGAAATGCTTACATATTTTTACTCCCGTGCGGCAGTCGTTTAATTGTTATGACCTTCAATTAATTGTAATAAATAATATTTTTAAGAATTGGTCATAAGTTTGAGATTGAGTTGTATGAAAGCTGCAGGAACTCAGATTATATATGTATGCATATAAGTTTTGGTGTGTGTTTCGATTCGAATTGATACATATGATACATATAATGCATTCATACGGATGTATTTTTAAGTTTAAATAGCAACTTAATAATATACAGGAATCAATAGAAAATTGATTCTATAATAAAATGTATGAAATCTGCATGAATTAAAATATTTTTAGCATATTTTACGACTGAGCAATGCTGGGAATCCTTGCTAGCTTAGATAAATACTTTTGCAGTTTATACTAAAGAGCTTAAATAATATCAGCTTATACTGAACATGCACAGGATGTCAACATCACTATATTATATATGAAAGAGCCTGCTGTGGAATTTCCAAAGGTCCTGCTAATAACAATTAATTAACCGTAACAAATAAGCTATTATGACTTAAAATATAATATTTATAAAGTTATATATATGTATAGATTTATATATGTGTATATATATATATGTATACATTATATATATACATATTTATATGAGAATAACACGAGTATATATATATACATATATATACATATATATATATATTAATAATTATTAATAGCCATGCATGTATATAGATATACTTTTATGCACGTAATAATTGTATATATATATATATATATATATATATATTGATTTTGTTGTTGTTCGTTCTTATGAAACAGGTTTTTAATTTAATTATAATTTGATTTTTAAATTTTAAATTATAAATCACATTACTTAATATATATATATATATATATATACATACGCGCGCACACACACACACACACACATATATATATATATATAATATGAAGCTATTACAGAATATCATTTTACAAATCAGATTGATAAAGATAGAAAATTTAAACACTGTTAAGAGGGGAAATTAAATAGTTTAAATAAAAGATTAGAAATAAAAGATACCTATAACTTAAGAAAACAGAAATAAAGAAAAAACCTTTAGAGTATATCTTTTCCCAGCGTAATTTTTCTAATCAGAAATGACGAACAGACCGAAGAATTGAATGTGTCACATAATAACATCTGACAAAAGACTATTTTCATTAGAAAAAAAATAAAGTATGCATTAAGAAATATTTATTAACGTAAGCCATACAAGATTAAAAGCATTAAAATATAAGCATATAAAAATTCAAATATAACTAGAAGTTGAAGAAAGATACATATATGAAATCCTTTTTCTAACATGTATCTTATCTTTTTAAGATTATATTTTTAAACTCTCCTTCTCTCTATTTCAGTTTGTATTTCTCCTAACACAACAACTCATTTTTCAACCCTCTCTTTGTATTATTACAGGTGTGAATATTCTCTCTGTTTCAGTTTGTATTTCTCCTCACATCACAATTCATTTTTTGCAAATCCCTCATTGTATTATTACAGGTGTGAATATTCTCTCTGTTTCAGTTTGTATTTCTCCTTACACCACAACCCATTTATTATAACTACCTCTTAGTAATACAGGTCTGAATAATGAGAAAAACTGAATTTTTTTTCAACAAAAACTTTAAAATAATTTTTCAGGTTAAATTGTTAGATTTTTTTTTAGAATAGAAAACGTGTAAAATTTAATAAGGAACATATTTTATATAGGTTTTATAACCAAATATTCAGTACATAACGAAAAAATAGAGACAAAAATTTCAAAAGAACGGTTTAACTGGTTACGGTAAATAGTAGTCCTTGTCAGCGAAAGTCTTTATTTGTGCTATTCTATTATTAGTATTATTTAAAACATTTTGTTTCCTGCCCTTTCTCGCGAGGACTTATTTCATTTCTCATTTTCAAATTTATATATAAATATAATATATATAAATAGCGATAGAGTGAGAGAAAGGGAGAGAGAGAGAGAGAGAGAGTAAAAAGACAAAAACCTAAATAAAAACATATATAGGATTGCATTAAAAACTAATCGTTCGTTAAATATGGAAATTACTTCTATTGTGAACACGGGATTAATATGTTATGTATACTTAGGTAGTTTAAAGCCATTTTTTTATTAATTCGAGCCCTTTGACGCTTCTTAGCCCTCTCTCGTTGCAAACACGATTATACTCAGGCATTAATCAATTTGAAAACACTGCATCGACTATCTTGATGCGCTCTTCAGCATCTGCATTTTTTTTTACTTTACACACAACATGCCAGTCCCGTTAAAACTTTGGACGCCTTTGAAAAGGTGGGCACATTTTTCCACACTTGGACCCATACACGCAATTCTAACCATCTATTTCTGTGAATAATTCGTCACCCACCATATTATTCTACTTCGACTCCCCTCAGATGTATAGATGCATATTTATATACCTATCTAACGTGAACTGGATTACATAATCTGAGCATCTTTCCAATTTACGAATATCCCTTGATAAACAATATCCTGTTCACTTTCTCGTTCATATGAACTTCATAAAAAACTGTGTTTACACCTAATCCTAAGTTACATAAGTACATTGTTTCATTAGAGTTTCATCTAATTTTTTACTTGTATCTAACATTAAAGTAGCTCAACTCTTCTCGCTATGGACATAACCTCCTCTTCAGCTACTCATTAGCTCTTCTTCTTATTTTGCCTCCTCCCCGTCTCATACACTTTATTTTTTGTGTAGAATCTATATATTTTTATCTGTTTATTTCTATTATCTTATACTATTTGATACTGCATTGTAGTCATGCGGTTTCTGACATATATTAACCTATGTCTGTTTTTTTGTTATTTAAAAAAATCGTCTATTAGCATACTGCCTAATTCCTTATGTTTAAAACAACCTCTTTAATTTCCTCTGTACGGCTCTTCCTATAGTTTTCCTGATATTAAATGCAATTGTCAACATATAACGCGTGTATTGTATTCTTACACCCAATCGCAATAGGGTAACCCCCCTAACACAATTACATACTACTTATTTTAATTATGAGATAATCACAGTTAAATCTCACGCCATCTTATTGAATGTAGTTCTCCAATTTTTCTTCCTCACCTTTTATATTTCTTCCTTCGAAATCCGATCATTTTGTTGCTAATGTAGAAATTACACATCCTCATGTTCTTCTGCCGTCTTCTGAAGAGACGCATTAGCTTCCAAAATGTCTACGTATAAAGAACATATTTATCACGTACCGATAATTGATATAATCTTTCTATTCAGTGAACGATTACATGTACATGCATATATATATATATATATATATATATATATATATATATATATATATATATATATATATATATATATATATGAACAGTACGTAGGACACAATCAAAGCCGGGCTGACCTGCTAGTATATATATATATATATACATATATATATATATATATATATATATATATATATATATATATATATATATATATATATATATGAACAGTACGTAGGACACAATCAAAGCCGGGCTGACCTGCTAGTATATATATATATATATATATATATATATATATATATATATATATATATATATATATATATATATATTTTACTATAATAATTAAATACCTACATACACTAGTGTTTCATATCTTCCGGAATCTTCAGGGCAGGGTGGTACGATTAATACCAGTCGAACGATCCGAACCCCGCATCACGAGATATCTCTGGCTCGATTAGCAAAGACCTAATCCATTCGGCTTCCATTAACCGCGTGAAATAACGTCGAATTTAAACATTTTAATTTCAAATGTTCATTTACGTCAATCAGAGAGTGATCTAATCGTTATACGATGATCTATGCATAAGAGCTAAATTGGCCGACTTTAATTCAACTGAAGGTGCTAACGATAAGAAACGAATTTCTTAAAGGAGCTGTCATAATTTTGTTTTTTACTATAATAATTAAATATATCTATATCTCTCTCTCTCTCTCTCTCTCTCTCTCTCTCTCTCTCTCTCTCTCTCTCTATATATATATATATATATATATATATATATATATATATGTGTGTGTGTGTTATCGTTTTCTCAATATTTCGTTTGTATACAACTATATATTATTCAGTATTGTATTGTCCTAATATGATTCCTGTCCAAGAATATTTCTAAATCACTTAGCTTCTTTTTGCTTTTCTGTTTATACTAGCAGGGAGATCCGACGTTGTCCAGGATTAACTGAGGATCAGTAAATGCTCAACCTTTTCTTTTAGTGTCATCGGAATTGTTAACCTCGCCCTTTTCAAGTCACTCAATATATTATCTGTTCTACTTAGGATCTCGTACGTAGTATACCTGGAGAAAAATTGGCATGTCCTCCTGCAGCGCATTAGTTAAAAATATATTGTTGTCGACATTATACTGTATAGGATCTGCTGTCTATTGTATGAGAAAATAACTCTTAATAACGGCATCACTTAAACCGTAAAATGAAAAGTAATGTAATGTATCACTGTTAATAGTGCTCTAAAAGGTACACTCATGTTGACCAGGGGTTTGTCTTCTCAAATACTAACTGTAACTTTTAAAAAATTACATTTACATTATCACTTGAATTATAGGTGATCGTACAAACTCACGTATCAGGGTTCAATTGTGCTTCCAAAAGAGACACCCATTTCGAAACGCTCTTATCCTATAAAATAATATACAGTTTAGTTTATATGCTAGGACTTTATAGTAGTATAATCATTAAATTGCTCAAATGCATTTCAGATATAAGGTGGTATGAAAGTGTTTTTTTTTATAAAATCGGACTCACTTCTTTTTCATCGGAGTTTGTCTTTTATCAATTTTCAATAACTCTTAAGACGTATTTCAATTCGGTATGTAACAAAACTCTCAAACACATAATATAAATGCGTGTGAAATTTAAAAAAAGCCGACCCAGCCGTTTCCGACTCAGTAGGGAACGGACGTGTACACACTGACCAACTTTTTTATTTTATTTCATTATATGTATAATATATATTTTTGGTTGTTAAGGCAAGACTCAGCACTGGTCCACAAGTTCAAATAGACCCACAATTGACGTCAGAAGGAGTACGACAATGTTGTATCCTTCGCTCACTGCTCCCAGTTTCTTCCTATCTGAACCCGCTGGATGAATTATTTTGGTCATATGTCGAGAACATCACCAACATTAACTCCAGCCTGCTTAGTATTCAAAGCGCTTATGCCGACGCTTGTGAAAAGGGGATGCTTCTTTAGTTCCGGACCTGTATTATGTCGGTGATTAAGGCTGAAGGTACCGACATTGTATAGATGTCAACTCTACTACATAATCAAGTTACCTGTATTGATGACGAGTCAGAGAAATCGATGTTTATAGAAGGTAATATATATATATTTATATATATATACATATTAAATAAGATAAGTCTATAAAACATTAGCTGTTACCATTGTTTAATCTCCTCATTCGAAGTCAATGTTAGTTTTTATTTTCTATAATGATGTATTCTCGTAAATATATCGTAGTATTCTCTACAAATGCATATATTTCGGACACGATTTTACCAAGTATGATATCTCTCCAATCAACAACCTTATTTAAACATCTAATTTACTATCATATCTATATTTAATGCTACGTATAACTGCATGGTGTGCTGTGCATTTACTTTAATTCAGATTCATTAGAAAAGAGTTCAAATATGTTGGCGCACTTCATTAAAATTCAGTAACCTCCGTACTATTTGAAGGTTTCAAATTATGTTTTACATATTAAGAATAGAATAAGCTTATTTTTTGGGTTATTTTTAATTATTTTAAATAGGTTTGAATTCAGACATTTTAGACAGAAACACGCAATTTTAAAGCCAAATATACCCCAATTGTCTGCAATTGAATCAATAGCAATAACAAGTAATAAAACTATATTTCTTTTAGTTGTATTTTGAAAATGCGTCATATAATAACGACAGCGGAAAAATCCATTTTACACGAGCAGGTGAGTTAATGTAAACACATAGCTTTCTAATTATCTATCAAATTATATACACACACTCATACACAAAAACACAGACACAATCACACGCACGCACGTACACACACACGCATATATATATATGTATTATATATATATACATATATATATATATATATATATATATATATATATATATATATATATATATATATATATATATACACTAAAAAAAGTACCTGTCGTTGACTGGGTTCAAAGACAGCCTACAGAAAATGGACTCTGCTTTATGAAATTATGATACGTTATAAAAAGGAAGGGTTGTAAAGAGATAGCTTCGAACTTGGGGTATCAAAACCAAAGCAAAATATTATGAAAATAAAAAATAAAAAATAGATAAACCCCATCATTTATTATACCTACATGTTCACACTGATACACTTATCACAACATATTCTGTGGATCTATATTAAAAAAAAAACTTGTTAAACTTTGCGACATATGTTCATTCTATGGAGGTCAGGTATAATGAACCCCTGATAATTTTATCCTACCGTATTTCTTTAAACTGTAATATAATTGTCAAAGTATACTTACGCAGATAGATATAAAACGTCTTTATTAAAACATACTTATAAAAGTATTATTATGTACATCTATATCAAAAACACTTGTAAACGTTTTTTTTTTTAATTTTTTTATTTCCATACTTTGTGGAGCAGGCGCGTACGCAGACTCCACAATTTTAATGAATCACCATTATGCCAGATCAAACATACGCATTCCTGTGTCTCGATACATGTTCTATCATTACATGTCATCAGTTTTTTTTTTTTTAATAGTCAAACATATAGGAGCATATTCGTTACCAGACACGCACAGACGTTCAGCTTTATATTATATTATATTATATAATATTATATATATATATATATATATATATATATATATATATATACATATATATATATATATATACATATATATATATATATATATATATATTACCAAATGTACCCGTCGTTGACTGGGTTCAAAAACAGCCTACAGAAAATGGACTCTGATTAATGAAAGTCTGATAGGTTATTAAAAGGAAGGGTTGTAAAGACATAGCTTCGAATTTGGGGGTATCAAAACCAAAGCAAAATATGATGAACGTAAAAATAAAATAGATAACCCCCATAATTTATTATACCATACCAGTTCACATTGAAAAACTTATCACAATATTCTGTTGATATATATTAAAAAAAACTTTGTTAAACTTTGTGAAATATTTCTATTTCTATCGAGGTCAGGTACGAACGAACACCCCATAATTCTATTTTACATATTACTTCTAACTGAAACATAATTAAGTATACTTACGCAGATAGATATGAAAAGTCTTTATTAAAGCGTGTGCCTATTCCCGTTCTATGGAGGTCAGGCCCGAACGCAGACCCCACAATGTTATTATACCATTCCTATTTAAGTTGAAACATCTTTATCAAAGTACTCTTATGTACATCTATATCAAAAACACTTGTGAACGTTTTTTTTTTAATTGTTTATTTCCATACTTTATGGACCAGGGGCGAACGCAGATCCCACGATTTTAATGAACTACCGTTCTGCCAGATAAAACAGACACATTCCTGTGTCTCAGTTAATCTTCTATCATTATAATTAATCTGTTTTTTATAAATAGTTAACTATATAGGAGAATATTCGTGACCAGAAACACACACATATACACACCCACACGCATACATTCAGCTTCATATTATATATATATATATATATATATACATATATACATATATATATGTGTATGTATATGTGTGTGTGCATATTCTTATATCAATATATATACACATATGTATGTATATATATATATATATGTGTATATATTCAACAATGTCTCATATCATCAGAAGAAATGAAATGCAGTTAACAAAACATTCAGCTGCGAATGGACGCTATTTGGTTTTTCAGCACAATTACTGAAAATAGTTTTGTGAGTGGTTGTGGATAATTATATGGAGAAAATTATACGAAAAAAGAAGTTGATACAACCACTCCAAAAACTATTTTCAATAATTATGCTGAAAAGCCAAATAGCTTCCAGTCGCTGCTGAACATTTTGCTAACTGCATTTTATTTCCTCTGACGATATGACATTGTTGAAAATCCATGGATTAAGAGAATTAAAATAACCCCTTATATATATATTCCTTTTGTCAAACAATAAATTCTTAAATCGAATATATGTCTCTATATGTTGCTTTTTCAGAATTTAAAATTTAACTACGAAACTTATATATTGCTCCAATCTTAAATAGTGATCTTTTCCTTTTTGGCTAGGATCTCCTTGAAAGTATTACTTCAAGTGATATCTATCAGGATTATTCATCTGAATTCTATCAGAGTCTTATCTCGCTTATATATATATATATATATATATATATATATATATATATATATATATATTGTTATATCAATAGACATATATATATATATATATATTTATTGTTATATCATTATATATATGTATATATAAATATAGATAGATATATGTATATTTACCGTTATATCAATATATATACATGCATATAAACATTATTGAGTACATAAATATAATGCATTTCTTTTAGAATATCAGACATCACACCGGATCTTTACAAAAACCAATGTTGTAAATTGCCCATTTTTATAACGTTTTTCTGTTCTCTATCAATATATATATATGTAGATATATATGTATTTAACCTCGAAACCAATAACACTAGGAGACACCTAGAACCGTAGTATAATATCTGTTCCAACACCTAGCTCCCTCCTCAGTCAGGGGAGGAGAACCCCCTCATGACTGAAACGACTATCTTCCCTTCTATCATCCCCCTCCCATACATACACACCAAATTCCTCCCTCTGGGGAACAAAATCTTCCCCACACTAGGAACCGATCCCGGGTCTGGCCATACCCACATGGAGAGACAAATAAATAGAAACATTAAAACATCCCTTATTTTAAATACACCCCTCTTTCTAAACAAACATAATATAAGACTAAAACGAAAAATCACAATACTAAAATCCAAGAATCCAAAAAATAAATATCAAAATAGAATGAAAGCACCCCTACCCTTATTTCAGAAGAGCCAGTCCCCCCTCCCCACACATACACATTAGTAACGACCTCGGACCACATCCGACTTCCTAAGAAAGCAAATAACCCCAAAATACTATAAAACAATATACATATTCCCAAACCAATAAAAACAAACACACACACGCACACACACACGCACACACACACATAAACACACACACACACACACACACACACACACACACACACACACACACACACACCCTACCCCACCCTTAAGGAAAAGAAAAAAAACATTAGCAGAAAGATAGCGACTGACTACAGCCAGGTCTAAGTCTCCCTGGACAAACCAAATAAAAAAAAAGTAATAAAAATTCAGCATACCAATGTATAATAAACACTTACAAGCCTCCACCCCTTGGAAAAACTTCAAACTAACGAAAATAGCCATTTTTACACATTTGAAAATAATTTCTGACGAGGACGCATCAGACCGTCTGAAACGTACGTAAACGAGTCCAATGACTTAAAAACATCATTACAATGATCCAAACATAATTCTCAATGAAAAACCAAGACACGGAATAATAAAATAATGTTAAAAGATACACATTGTTGGTGACTACTCCCTTATTTAAATATATATATATAAATATATATATATATATATATATATATATATATATATATATATATATATATAATTGAACGTGTATGTGCATCTGTGTGTCTCTGTGTACATTTTCCTACGCAATAATTCTCTCAATTTTAAGCCTACCGACCAGAGATTTGATATACAGGGTACTGAGATTTGGGGAAAACTATGATATATATATATATATATATATATATATATATATATATATATATATATGTATATATATATATATATACGAAAACATTATTGAGTACATAGGAGTATACATACATAAAATGCATTTCTTTTATCATATAAGACATCACGTCGAATTTTAACAAAAACATATGTTGTAAACAGTCCCTCTTTTTTATAGCGTTTTTCTGTTCACTTTAAACTAATAAAAACATAATAAAGATAATAATGTGAGTGTGTTTAGCAAACAAAAATCAAACAATATGGCTTCCGCTTTGCAAGATCTACCGCAGATGTGCTGACGGTTATATCACATAGGATTAGTGAATCTCTTGACAAAGGCTTCCTTTCTAGGGCAATTACTCTTGACATATCAAAGGCCTTCGACAAGGTATGGCATAAGGGTCTACTTCACAAGATTTCCAGCTACGGTATAACTGGAAATGTTTTCTCAATGATTAAATCATTTCTCTCCGATAGGCTCATAAGAGTAGTGGTAGATTGACAAAAATCGGAGGCCTGCAATATAAATGCTGGAATCCCTCAGGGATCAATCCTGGGCCCAACTCTCTTCCTGATCTACATCAATGACATCCCTAAACACATACTTAAATCATTCGTTGACATCTATGCTGATGACACGACCATCTACGGCAACACATCAAAGGCTGTAAATGACAAAGTTCTCTCTGATTCTCTCTCCTCTGATCTCGAGCGCGTGGTTCAGTGGGGGAAGATGTGGCTGGTTACCTTTAATGCATCCAAAACCAAACTCCTATCTTTACATCATCAACGCTCTGATCCCCATCTGGCATCAATTGTGATGGATGGCTCTCGTCTGGGTGAGGCCCCGTGTTTTGACAAGCTTCTGGGTTTGACCTTTACTCCTGATCTGAAATGGAACACGTACATCAAGTCTGTTGCCAAGGTCGCTGGAAAGATGGTGGGACCCTTCTACCGCTCCAGAAGATATCTCACTACGGATGCAATTCTCTATCTATATGAAAGCCAAGTACGTCCAAGGATGGAGTACTGTTGCCATATCTGGGCGGGAGCGGCTAAGGACATCCTATCCTGCCATGACAGAGTACAAAATAGACTTCGTGGCTTAGTGGGGGATGCCCTTTTCTCTACCCTGCAACCTCTCTCCCACAGAAGAGACGTTGCGAGCCTGTCCTTGTTCTATCGTTATTCCCATGGCAGATGCTAGTCTGAACTCCAATCTCTGGTCCCCCCTCGCCAATCTTTCACGAAAAACACCCGTCTAGCTGAATCCACTGTGAAGAATTTCCCCCACTCTATATCTGTGCCTAAATCAAAACGCAGATTCCATGAACAAAGCTTCTTTCTTAGAACTGCACGCCTGTGGAACTCTGTTCCGTCTGCCTGCTTCCCTCCGGACTACAACTGTGTTGTCTTCAAGTCCAATGTTTACAAATTCCTAATGAACCGCCCCCTTAAGTAAACATTTCAGCAAATCTCCTCACTAACGTAATGTACTTGCAATAACCCTTATCCCTGAGTGGCTTCCGGGCCTTGATAAGTGGTGATCACTGTGTAAAAAAAAAAAAAAAAAAAAAAAAAAAACATGCATGTATGCTAATAACTTATTAGTAATAAAGCTATAAAGAAAAGATAGGAAGTCAAACATATATGTTTTAATGTCAATATATGATTGTACACACACACACACACACACACGCACACATATATGTTAGAACACACGCTAGAACATCCCTATCTCTCCTTGAAAGAGGCATAGGGAGTGAAGACATAATATTGAAACCTGCATTAGATGGCTTTATTTTTACTTTTATTAGTTTTTTTTTTAACAATCCGTTTCCCGTATCTCACCATATAATAATTGTGCATATATATATATATATATATATATATATATATATATATATATATATATATATATATATATATATATATATACTCCTATGAATTTGTTTTTCTTTTGTGTGTATTAATATTTATATTAAAAAACCTTTTTTCTATTTATTTAAAAAGAAAATAACATTTTCATATATATGGGTTGGTGAAATGCATTCACTAGCAAAATATCTAGCTTATTTGCATATTATTTTAAACATTCATTTTAATTAATTCCCTCTTAGATTTTTCAGGTTTCTTATGGGATGAACATCTAGAGTTTACTATTACTTATATTCATGAAGATATTCTACATGATTTATGCTTGCAAAATATTTGCGTAACATCTTTACAGCAAACAAAAAATTGTTTCCATATATATTTATGTATACGTATATATTTTTGTTTTATCTATTAGTCTATCCATCTATATATCTATAAAAGTGAATGTGTCTGCGTATAGTTTCCTATCAAATAACTTCCTCAATTTTAAGTCTACAGACTCGAAATTTGATAAACAGGATACGGAGATTTGGGAAAATTTATATAATCCGTTTTCGGCTGGTAAAAGGGCCAAATGTCGACGATTTGACCTGTGAGAACTCTACCAAACTCCTTCGATAATTTATTCGTCTTGCACTTTTAGATATAGGTTCCTTGGGCATGGATCTAACTTAATAACTTTTTTGAGCTCAAAACAATAAATTTATAGGGGTTATAATAGGGATCAAATTTTTAAAAAATTTACCTCTGCTGTCTCTAACTAATTACTTAGTTATTTTCTGGTCTAAACATTTGAAATGTTGCATAAAGGGTATTCAGAGATAGGCCAAGCTTTTTCATTGGTTTGGGTCGAAAATCTTTAGTTACCAATATATAAATGTATGTATGTATGTTTTCATGTCTGCCCAACACTTTCCACAGGAGTGATTGATTTTCTTAAGATCATTATCATTTTTAAGGTCGAGCTTTCAGACGACAAATATCGAAAAAGTGGCTAAAAACACCTGAAACTTCACCTTAAACTGGGCACTTTTCCAAATAGGGGATGCTTTTTTTTCGCCGACATTTTTTAAAGTCCCCCTCCTATTTCGATTATCTAGCCTAAATTTAAAAAAAAATGCCACTTCCGGTTTGGTGGTGGTCGTAACAGCATAGACGTCACTTTTTTTTCCGTTCTTTTTCTCCTTCGACCCTGCCTTCCTACTACCACTTTATGTTTGCCTAACATACACATCCAAACACCCGGGTAACGCCGGGCTGAAATGCTTGTATATATATATATATATATATATATATATATATATATATATATATATATATATATATATATATATATATATGTATATATTTGTGTGTGTATGTGTGTAAGCATATATAAACATTAATAACACCTATGTATGAAGGCATATCTTTATGACTATTTATGCCCCCAATATTCATGGAAAATATTGCATAATAGCTTTATTATTCTTATTATGTGTATATGCGTATTTTTATTGATAAATAAACTCATACACACGCACACACATATAGGTATATATATTGCGTAGGAACATACACACACATACATGTGTATATAACCATGTGCACACATAGGTCAGGATGTATTTAATATTGTTTAGAAATATTGAAGGTTTCTTTAATCTATATTCTTACATCGTCATATGGCAATAAATGCTCGGCTTTCTAGAATGGAGCTTGAATTGACAACTGGCTGATGTTGGTTATTCTTCTATACGGCAAATGAAGACAGGCCAATGCCACTGTGGTCAAGAAGGCCTTGTAAATTAGGCTCAAGAAGATGACCATTAACCCCCGGTGCGGATCAATTATACGTATTTGTGTTGGCCATAGACAAGACACAAATCATAGCTGTCACATGCAAAGCACTATGATATGTCATAATGCGGGCGCGAGAAAGCATAGGTCAAATATTATGGCCCTAGAGCGGCCAGCATTAAGGGTGGTGTCTTTGGGAGAGAGAGAAGAGTGCGCGTGCATCACGGCATCGCAGAAATGTGCTAACTGGCATTGTATCATCTCATTTGATAAATGGGGTGCGGGCTCTTTACTAAAGAGATATACACAGAAACACTAAGATTAAAGATGGCGGAAGTCGTTCTGGTATTATTTAGAAGCCAAATGAATAGAGAGAAAACGCCACGGAAGATAACATATCGAGAAGAATGTGTGACAAGGTAGAATATAACATAAGATACGCCGACATCAACTGTGATATTAATATCTTCTTCTTCTCTTCTCTTCTATCTTCTTCTATCTATATAAATAAAATGAACTCATTTTTTCCCGTGGGATTTTGACCTTAATAGGATTAAAAATCAAGATATTTCATGCAAATATAATATGCACAAACGGCAGAACAATATCTGAGGTGTGTTATAGGCTTATTATTTCTCAAATTCCTCGATAATCTTAGATTTCTATACTTTTTCTGCTGAGAAGTCACGGCCAAAATCGGTTAAGATCAATGGAAGTGGTAAAATAATTTCTCTGTAATAAATTCCTCCTCCCCCTGCCACCACTTAACACCGTTTGGGGATCGTTCACAAGGAACAGTTGAGAAGAGAACACCGGTTTGGCTTCGTAGTTCTTTCATGTGAAGTTATTTAAAATCACTAAACTTAGCTGCAGTGACCTGTGGCATAGTGGTTAGCGTGCTGGACAATTCACATTATATTTTCACGTTCGCGCCGACCTACCGTAGTCATTTTTTTTCCTAAACAACTGGAATGGACTTTTCTTGGTGGCCGAACTGTTAACGTTGCAGATGTTTTTTGCTTTTTTTTTTCACACTTTATTTTCCTACTTTTACTTATGACTCCGGCTTTGATCCTCCCTACTTACCTACCATAACATTTTTTAAAACTCCCCCCCACGTCCCTGAAACAAACACTCGGGCAACGCCGCGTACTCCCGCTAGTATAACAATATAATAATACTATAATAATATGCATATATATGTGTGTATATATATATATATATATATATATATATATATATATATATTTATATATACTTATTTATTTAATTATATAAAATGCGTTAGGAGATAGGAACAGGAGAATAGATGTATAGTTAAATTAACGGAGTCACCAACAATTGTTATTTTCTTAATACTCCGTTTATTGTCCCATATTTTATTATTTATTTTTTACCTTAGCTGAGACGGAGATGCAATACCAATATATTTGTACCAAGAAAAATCCAATTCTTTTGCTAAAATCTGGGTTTTGTGGTGTTCAATAATCTAACAGGAATTACTAGTTCTTTCTCTAAACATCATTCCCACCACACCCCGCCTTCGAGATCATAATAAAAAGTGTTGGGAATGTTCTACAAAGGCAGCTAATACGTGGGGAGAAAATAATGCGAAAAATATCAGCTAGGTCATGTCGGGGACAGCCGATAGATCGGACAGGGGCCTACTAAGGATCAAAGTGGTGTACTGACTACTCTATTTCCGGATCTCAATCACTAAGCTTCCCCCTTTATCTGTGTAGCTGATGTATTTACACACACACACACACACACACACACGCACATATATATATAAATATGTATATATATATATATACATATATAATATAAAGATGAGCGTCTGTGTGTGAGTGTGTGTCTGGTTACGAATAGGCTCCTATATAGTTGAATATTTAAAAAAACTGATTACATATAATGAAAGAAGATGTATCGAGGATCAGGAATGGGTATGTTTGAGCTGGCAGAATGGTGATTCATAAAATTATGGGGTATGCGTTCGCGTCTGGCTCCCAAAGTATGGAAATTTAAAAAAAAATACGTTTACCAGGGTGTTTGATACAGATGTACAAAAGCATACTTTGATAAGTATGTTTCAACTTAAATAGGGATGGTATAATAAAAATGTGGGGACTGCGTTCGCGCCTGTACTCCATGGAAATATGGCACAAACTTTAATTACAACTTTTCATATCTATTTGCGTAAATATACTTTGATAATTATGTTTCAGTTTGAAGAACTATGGTGTAATAAAATTACTGGGTGTTCGTTCGCGCCTGACCTCCATAGAATGTAAATATATCACAAAGTTTAACAAGATTATTAAAAGGGGTGATGCTCCACAATAACACCTTAACTTTAATCCTTATTCACGTTAGCTTTTATTTATTTTTTAGTTGAATCATATTGTGTCGAATAAATTCACCTCATAAATTCACATTCTTTTTAAAGTGAACGCCCCCTAAAGTCGGAGCTTTAGACAATTCTCGACACAAATTTTGCGTAACTCTTTTTTTTTTCTTCTTCTCAAGTGCGTTACTTTTTATGGTGTCAAAAGAAGGAAAAAATCATGCTTACGTGATTACGTGTCTTTTAAAAACATTTACATAACCTTTTTATTTTCTCTCTCTCTCTCTCTCTCTCTCTCTCTATATATATATATATATATATATATATATATATATATATATGTTTAAGCTTCTTGTTGTCAGTGTACTAGAAGGCATTCAGTTTATTACAGCCCTTTCTGCGTGTTCTTTACATTACAATAGTAAAACCCTGAATGTCAAGGTGCAATACTACACCGTTCAATACTGTAAAACTGAAACGAATCTGTTCAGCTTGAAAAAGGCGCCATTTTCTTCTCATTCATATTTATATCGAGCCTTTGCTTTAGAAAACAAAAGAAATTACGTGTTTATTTTTTTAATATCCCATTTTGCTGTTTCGGATTAGTTTACTAAATAAGTAAAGCTTCATTATTTTTCAAAACTGCTTTTGTTTCTTTGTTTTTCGATATTTCGTCGATATTATTTAGTAAGATTTTTTACCAGAAAAGCCAACAAACGAATACCCGCAAAAATGAATATACAAGAAATAAACATTACCATAGTCAATAAAAGCTCATTTCATGTTTTTTTTTGTTTTGAAATAGTTTTTAATGCTCTTTACTTTAAATAATTTCAGCGAACCGAAATTAAAACGAAATTTGAGGCGATACCTACTTAAATTAATTTTTTATATAAACTACACATGCCATAATCGAATACTCCTCAAGCACAAAATAACGGAAAATATTAAAATATCTTTATAAATATTTCTTACGTTGACGGTACTCTCTTAAATTGTTTACACAGAATGCTCAAACGGGGCTCTCCATTTCAAAGTCGCTGTCATTTTGATTTTTTTTAACCAGTTCGTTAATTAAAGAAAAACATTTTTTTACAAACCACTTTAAAATACAAACCAATGAACTTTTCTACCATAAAAGAAACTTTTATTGACTATGGTAACACACACACACACACACACATATATATATATATATATATATATATATATATATATATATATATATATATATATATATATATATATATATGACATTTTGTCTTTGTAAGGAAACATTATTTTGTCGGTCACTTTTGGATACGAATGGAAACAAAGTTGATATAAAAAATATATTTTCGCGAAATTATCTTTACTCTCATAATATTTTGCTTAGGGTAAAATTTTTTAGTATCAAAACCTATATCTTTACAACCCCTACTTTTCATAGCCTATCATGCTTTCATCAATTGCAGTTTATTTTCTGTAGGTTGTTTTTGAACCCAGTCAACGACTGATACTTCTGCTCGTATATATATATATATATATATATATATATATATATATATATATATATATATATATATATATATATACTCTTCGGAGTAGTTTTTATTTAACAATCAGTGGTTATGTAAACGTGAGATTGTAGGTTTACAAAATATTACTGGCAGTAATATTCTATAAGTTATCCCATCTAAACGAGAATTGCTCGATATTCAAGATAGAGCAAATAAATTAAATTGTAATTCAATGAATTTCAAAAAACTCTCATTGAAATGAAATGAAGTGGTTGAGTTTCATATCAAAGAATTTTTATTATTCTAAGCAAGACAAAGAATGTTTTAGAAAGTGTATCTCCTTAACCTATAGGGTTTCGATGTCTACCATCTCATCAGAGGAGTGAAAATATTAGCAAATAGTTATAAAGGTATGCACCCTATTTGCTAAAGTCAGTGAGACATGGAAAGTCAAAGTGAAAACATTATATTTATCAGAAGTTCTGTGGCAGGAGTATTTGTAGAAAAAGGATATGACTGTTTTTGTTGATCCAACTTGTTTGGTAAAATCCATATTATATGTTCTTTACATCCGTTTGGTAATAGTTTCCAAGTTATATCCTGGCTTTTGATTAATTTGGTTAAAGATGTGCTATTATTATCATTGTTTTGAGATCTTTCATTTTTGAAGGAATGTAGGTGGTTTGAGATTCTTATTTTTATTAAGCTTGATAATGCACCTATATACGTGAATGTTTTCCTTGTTTTATTACTGTTTATTTGTTCATCGGTCCCATTTCTATTGAGTCCTATATTGGGGGGCTGGGCAGAGATGGGGTATGGGGATTCATAGCCTTGGTTCTGGTTAGTACTAAATTGGTCTTCACTGGGAATTATATTATTGGATACGTTAGCTTGGCTGTTGTTTCTGTTGTTATTATTATTCGAGCCCTCGCTATATGTTTCCCTATATATGTTTGCGTTCTGAACGCTTCGACTATATTCATTGTTTTCATCGTTTGATTGGTTGTTTTTATGTTTTGGTAGTTGCGTGACTGTGCAGGCGTATGCTACGTCCTTGTGTATGCAATCGTTATTGAGGGGGCATTCATTTTTATTTAGGCAGTTACATTTGTTACTAGGTATTAGGTCAACTGGTATATCCAGCGCTTTTTTAATTTTCCTATTATTTGTTGAAATTATTGTCTGTGCTAGATTAGGCATTGTGGAGTATGATATTTTTATGGAGTTTTTGTTTAATATGGTACTATACTTATGAGGGTATTTAAAGGATTTTTCCACTATTCTGAAAAATTCTTTTGGAATATTAGTTTTTACATTGGAGCTGAAAGGTGGGTTGAACCAAATGGCATTCTTACGTCTTACTTTTCTCTTCTTATTAAATTGTTTTTGATTTGGGATTGGGCTGGTGGCTGCGTATTTAGTGAGGAAATTTGTATTGTTCGGGACATTTTGGCTTATTCTGTTGTTGTTATTTTTTATTGTCATATTATTTTGGCTTATTCTGTTGTTGTTATTTTTTATTGTCATATTATGTGTAATTACTGAGTGTAGTTTTCTCGCTAAAGAGTGTTTTGTGTTATATTCTATGCGTTCCTTATATCCTGAATTCCTTAAAGCATTATTGTAGAATGTCGATACCTGGTCAAAAGCTTTTTTGTCCGCTGTTTCTAAGGGAAATATAGATAAGTATAAAATTAATAATAATTAGCACCTCATGCGCAGTACTTATAACTTGAGTTGACAGAACAAATACGATTTAAATTGACAATGAGGCTTGAGATTAAACTAGGAAAAATCAGGAAAAAAAGAATTATTCCATTTACGGTTTAGGCCCATCTCTTTGTTTTAGTTTGTTTTGGTTTTTGTCTTTATATCTATATTATTCTTATTCCTCCTCCTTTCTTCCCCCCACCCCGAACCAAGTCCCGCTATCTTGTACACGACCTGACCTCAATTAAGCGACCGGTCAAACTTTATGATTCTTAGATTCTACTTGAAGAGATATCTATTTTTATAGAGATGTATGTATGTTTAAGTGTGTGTATATGTGTATATGTATATATATGTTTATATATACATGTGTATATATGTATATATATGTGTATATGTATTACATATGTATATTGTGTGTGAGTGTTGAGTTTGTATATGTGTGTTCATGTGTATATTAGGATGAATATGCACAAAATTGTCTCACTCCACCTCCTGCCACTTACCATTGCCTACTCTCCCTAACACTTCCCCCCGCTAAAATAATATAAGCTTCCAATGAAAAGGCTTCCACCAGACTTTGAAATTATTTTCGGCTGGACCCAAGACAAATTTAAACAAGCACTTGCCCGATTCGGATATATACACAGCTATGCGGATTACCCAGGATATAACTTGGAAACTATTACCAAACGGATGTAAAGAACATATAATATGGATTTTACCAAACAAGTTGGATCAACAAAAACAGTCATATCCTTTTTCTACAAATACTCCTGCCACAGAACTTCTGATAAATATAATGTTTTCACTTTGACTTTCCATGTCTCACTGACTTTAGCAAATAGGGTGCATACCTTTATAACTATTTGCTAATATTTTCACTCCTCTGATGAGATGGTAGACATCGAAACCCTATAGGTTAAGGAGATAAACTTTCTAAAACATTCTTTGTCTTGCTTAGAATAATAAAAATTCTTTGATATGAAACTCAACCACTTCATTTCATTTCAATGAGAGTTTTTTGAAATTCATTGAATTACAATTTAATATATATATATATATATATATATATATACGTGTGTGTGTGCGTGTGTGTGTGCGTATGTGTGTGTGTGTGTTTGCGAATTCCTGCATTCTTTAGTGGGAATTCCATCGATATATTTAATATAATGAGGTTTGAAATTTCGGTAGATTTTTTTTGGGGGGGGTATTTATATACACAACTGTATATGTGTTTATATAGAACCCAATTGTCCCGTCAACGATTGTATAAATTTAGGGGCTGTGCACAGAACATAAAAAAATATTGTAAAAAATTAAGGCTCACAATACTTTTTCGACAGGTTCCATTAAGCGGTTCCATAAGACCTGGAAATTAATATCTTACAGCATAACGAAAAAAATACCAACACAGAAATTATCGATAAAATATTGACACTCCTTTATTCCTCGAAGTCCGTTTTTTATTCACATTTACAGTCTATGGGAGTGACCCGCCTCACCGTCGGTCGAAAGAATTCAAGGCCTTTCTAGCTTCAAAAATCCAACTCAACTAAAAGACTATCTCCACGTCTTATTCTAAGATATATGTCATCTTAAGTTGCCCTTAGGTCAAACTACGTCAGCCCTATTTTTATACTATTGTAAATAATTTAATCGTTTATAATTTTTAGACTATTTCCTTACACATAATATTTCTAGTTTATCTTTATATTAACATTTATTTCAACTAGAATCTAATTTCAAAAGGACACTTTTCCTAGGCAATCTAAGTTATCTGAAATCATCTGCTATTGCATCGCCAGCGACGGCTTACATATAGCTGCACTGCGAGCATCTTACGTCTCTATCAACGGAAAGCCGCAGCCAAGAGCGCAGTGCTTTGTAATAAATAACGCTATGTATGTATGAGTTGGTGAAAATACTGCGATTTTACTTTAAGTATCAGAAATGTTGCTTGACACCAGATCTTGTTGTGATCCAAACGGATTTCTATTTATATTGAATATGGGTTTAATATATTTATTTTCAGTGTTGCTTTATTTTTAAAGAGTATGCGTTTTATATTACTCGGCTGACCATGTCTTGTGTGTTTCCAACTCTCCCATAAATGTCTCCTTTCCTTCTATCTTGTTTCTCCTTTAATTCCGATGAGAGGCCGATGTCTTTTTAGTGACACGACCTAACGAAGTTATTTTTCTGTATTCCTTATTGAACTGATGAGGTAGTGAATCTTTTTGTTTATCGAGAACAACCCCTCATCTCTCATTTATCAATAACTAGCATTTCAGCCCGGCGTTGCCCGGGTGTTTGGAGGTGTATGTTGAGAAAAAAAAGAAAAAAGAAAAAGCGGTCAATTTTTTTAAACTTTGACCCCTATTATGTCCCCTTAACATTTATTGTTTTGGACTCAAATCAAGTTATTAGGTTATATCCATGTCCAAGGAACCTATATCTAAAATTTCAAGTGTTTAGACCCACAATTGGCGGAGGAGTTTGGTAGAATACTCAAGGGTCAAATCGTTGAACTTTGACCCCTTGCTCGGGTGTTTGGAGGTGTATGCTGTGCAAAAAAAAACAAGCAAATAAACAAAAAAAATGGTTAATTTTTTAAAACTTTGACCACTATTATGACCCCTAAAAATTTATTGTTTCGGGCTCAAATCACTTTATTAAGTGAGATCCATGTTAAAGGAACCTATATCTAAAATTTCAAGTGTCTAGACCCAAAATTGTCGGAGGAGTTTGGTAGAGTTCTTAAAGGTCAAATCGTTGAAATTTGACCCCTTAACAGCCAAATTTCTGGCTGACACCCATCACATCGATTTTCCCAAATCTCAGTACCCGGTATTTAAAATTTCGAGTCTATAGACTAAAAATTGACAGAGTTATTGCGTAGGGAAATGTACACAAACAGACAGACACACAGATACACAGACAGACAGACAGACACGTTCACTTTTATAGATATATAGATATGCTTACAAGTGTTATAGTTTCATATTTTTTCTGTATTTTATATAATTAATTTTTTTGCGATATTTATGTATATCTGTATATGTTTATATACGTATTTTGTCGTATGTATATTTAAATATATAAAACACTGATTAAATGACATTTGGTAGAAAATCCTAAAGCATCCCTCTTCCTTTCTATCTGTATTGCTCTTTTGGCCAATAAGTTGGACGCGAAATGTCTGTAACTAATTTATTTACATGGAAAAAATATATACGTCATATCGTTTGCAATTACTTGTTTATTATTTTATTTTTTATATCCTTATTTATTGTTTAAATGATTATTTTATTTTCTAATTGATTCCTTTAGTAGAAAAATGTTATTGGTTATATCCCCTAATTGTTTAAAATCTTAGAAGACGATTTGCATTTTCGAAACATGGATTTATCTGCATAGTTTTTTTTGTTCTGGTGTATATATGTTTAAAGTTATCATATACAAGCTGGGTAGGGGAGCGACCTGCTTTGCGCGATCGTAACATAGGCTTAAAATACCCTCTATAAACTTACCTTTTTTAATATCTAATATGTAAAAGGCTATATATCTGTCTGTTGGTCCCAATCTAACTCAGATTGTTGAGGAACACACCCGTATGCCAGACACTGATCGTCAGTATTCAAGTCTTCTAGACCGTATTCTTTCAAATTGCCCTAAGCAATATTCATCTTCTGTACTGTCTCGACAGGGATCTTCCAACCACTCTGCTGTATTAGTTAAGATAAAAACGAAATGTGATAATTTCTTAAACGCACTTCTCTATCGTACACTATGTCGATACTCTATTACTGACTTGGCTAGCTTCTGTATATTTATCTCCGATCAACCTCTGCGCTCCATTTTTGAAAAGAATGTTTCCTCTATAGTATCAGGCTTGCCGGAATGTTTTAATGTAGGTATAGACCGCTTCATACCGTACAAAAATTCCAGCAAAAACTTAAAAGCAAGCCGTTATTCTCACCAATATGTGCTGCGGCAATTGCGCACAGAAATCACTTTTTCCATTGATTCCAACGCAAGAGATGTATTGAGACTAAATCCGCCTTCAGTACTGCCAGAAACCATAGTAAAAGAGTAATAAAATGCAATGGGGGTTGTATGCACAGTCCTTTAAATCTAAAATAGCTGAGAAGAGGCTTGGTTCCCACCAGTTTTAGCAAATAGCAAACAGCGTCCTGAACAGAAACTTTCTTCTATCCCAACCCTCATCAATGTACCTTATGTAATCTCGTAAGCATCAGACGAAGCCAAACTCTTTGCCAAGAACTTTTCAGCTAATTTTACCCCATACGACCAAGGCCATCACCCCACATATTTCCTCCCGTAGCAGAAAACACGCTATGCGATATACAGTTATATGTGCGTGATGTTGCCAAGCTAATCAAAAACCCTGATTCCAGTAAAACAACTGGTCCTGTCATTCCAATTATAGTGTTGAAAAAGCTTCAATCACAACTAACTTTTATACTTAAAAAGCTGTTTAAGCGTTGTCATAATGAGAATTGTGTCCCAACACGATGGAAAACCTCATCAGTATGCCCTGTATTTAAGAATCTTTGTGATCGCTCATCTCCTTCTCAGTACAGATCAATAGGTATCCTATGTGTCATGTGTAAGTTGCTGAAATCTTTGTTAAATAGAGAAGTAGCCAACAACCTCAGCAGAAATGAGCAACTTAATGACATGCAATATGGTTTCCATTTTGCTAGATATATAGCAGGTGTGCTTACGGTTATATCTCATTGGATTAGCTAATCTCTCAAGAAAGGCTTTCCTTCAAGAGTAGTTGCTCCTGACATATCAAAGGCTTTTGATAGGGTATGCCACAAAGTTTTCAGCTACGATATATTTTGTAATACCTTCCGAATTATGAAATCATTTCTCTTTCTAAGGTAGCTTCATAATATTGGTAGTTGATTAGCAGAAATCAGAAACTCACAGTATTAATGCTGAAGTCCCGCAGAGGTTAATCCTGGGTCCAACTCTCTTCCTGGTCTACATCAATGATCTTCTAAAACACACATTTAAATTATTCGTTGAGATTTATGCTGACGACACTACCATCTATAACAACACATCAAAAACTGTAAATGAGAGTTCTCTTTGGTTCTTTCTCTCTCTCTCTCTCTCTTTTCTTATCTTGAGCGAGTGATACAATGGAGAAATAGGTGTCTGGTTACTACAATGCATCTAAAACCAAGCTTCTATATTTACATCATCAACGTTCTGATCCCCATCTGGCATCAATTGAAGGGAATGGCTCTCGTCTTAGAGAAGCTCCATGTTTTGATAAGGTTCAGGGCTTGACTTTTACTCCAGTCTTGAAATGAAACACGTATATCAAGTCGATTCCAGGACCGCGGGAACAATGGTGGGATCCTTCTAATGCTTCAGTTGATATCTTACTGCTGATGCAATTCTATATTCATATAAAGGCTAATAGTCTAAGGATGGAGTACTGTTGCTATATCTTGGATGGAGCTGCTATGAGCAGCTTATCCTGTTTTGAAAGATTTCAAAATGGACTGGGTAACTTAGTGGAGGGTGCTCTTTTCTTTTCTCTCTATATTATTCCATTGACTATTATACACGCAGTAAAATCTATCCCGAGTGGCCTCCGGGCCTTGATAAGTGGTAAAAAACTCTATCTCGTCCGATACTAAAAGTCGCATAGCGGCGCTAGGAGCTTCAAATTTATAGATTTTTTACGGACCGTTTTTTTAATGGGACCTTAGGCGGTTAATATTCGTTCATGCGTGTCACGTTGGTTCAATCGTAACGTAACTAACTCTGGATGCAACAGTTGTGCTTTCGGTTTCGATTCTAGCTGATAGCACCCACATACTTTTCTTTTTTTTACATTTGAAAACCTGGAAGAATTAAAATATCATACTGAAGCGTATTTTAAGGCCGGTCTAAGCCAGGCGCCCCTGCTGGTTTATATATATATATATATATATATATATATATATATATATATATATATATATATATATATATATGTGTGTGTGTGTTTGTTTATTACCGTTTTATCTGTTTGGTTACATATGTTTCGGATGTTGGACCGTGTTTACGATCTAACAGCCTCGTTATTCCTTACAGAAATAGTTGGTTAGTATTAGGAAGAAATGTTTTTTAGGAGGAATACGGGGAAGAAGAGAAAGACAAAGGAGGGGGATTGGCCGTAGGAGATAATAGAGGTATGACTATGAAATGAACAACGGTCCAGATGCTGTGAATTTATTGGAAGAAGCTGGCTTAACCGATCCGGGGTGAATACGGTCTTAATACAAGTGATGAAACATCTCAGTGTGCAATCCCCAACTAAGACTTCCCTTATATTTCTGACTGCTGATCACAGGACCCTCTATATTACAGTTGCAACATGACTTGTTTTCTTTAAATAAATGTGTTTCTTTTTTAATATTTTCAG
Organism: Euprymna scolopes; assembly: GCF_053919585.1. NCBI lineage: Eukaryota > Metazoa > Mollusca > Cephalopoda > Sepiida > Sepiolidae > Euprymna > Euprymna scolopes. Next base: position 77,707,526 of record NC_136509.1, read on the forward strand.
TAGAAAATAATTCCTAAACAGATGTTGAAAAATATCTTTTGTAATATAACAGTCTAGATATAATTATGTTAGATTGTAATTATAAAAAAAAAAAACTGCCGGTTGGCTACAAGTAAACAATCAGCTATTTAATAACATTGAAAAAAATAACAACTAAAACCTTGAAGCATAAATATTGCTAACAAAACGGTTATCAAATATCAAAAGGGGGCGACTCAGTGAGGAAGTTTCCCGTTCTAAAAAGGATAACGAAATAGGCCGGCGAATATATACACGAAATAATACGTATTTTATCAGTTCAAAATGGCGGATATAATTTAGGCCGATGGTCAACTATATTCTCACTCGAATATTTTATTTACTTTTTCTGGTATATTTTAGAGAGGCATTGTATTTCTTTATTATTTTTCACTTATTACCCAGTGGTCACTAGTTTTTTTTTACTTGCATTATTCTTACCTTTTTTATGGCAAAACTATCTTCCTTTCGATCGCATATTAATTTTTCAGATTACTTAACTAATTAATAAAGCTATTGATGAAGTTCGCCATTAATTGGTTCTTTTACTTATTATCGTTTATGGTAGAATATATCTTTTTAAACTATGTACATCATGGATTTACTTTGTAACAATCAAGAATTATTTTGTTGACTTATTATCAGGCCAATTATCAGAATCCTCTTGTGATGCCTTAAAATATACGCCGGTGTTGTGAGGAAAGAAAAAAAAAACGATGATTTTATTTACATATTTCGCAATAGTGTCTGATTATTTAATCTTTTACCCAATGATCTAACTTGCATGATCATGTTTCCTATTATATCTCAAGTAAAAACACCTATTATGAGATAGTATGTGTTTCAAATCTATTGAACTCCATTGTACCCAGTCATATTGCTTTATGGTTAAACCGCTATAAAAAGCAATGCCTCGCGGAAAAAGGTTAATGTCATTTTTAAACATTATTTTAAAAAATGTCCGAATAACTCAGTAAGTAGAATCGTTGAGACTTGGGATTTTTTTTTTTTTTGTTTTATTTCGATTTCCGTTATTCACATCTGCTTTATCTGTTGAGGAATTATAATTTAGTTAATTTTCTTTTTGTAAAAGTAATTGGACTCTGTGATTATTCTGAGACAAATTCTGCTATGTATTCATGACAAAGAAATTATTGTGAATGGCAGACTAATTATATCAGGATGCCGTTTGCTTGCGTGTAATATATATATATATATATATATATATATATATATATATATATATATTTTAATTATGGTTTGAACATATGATTACATTATTATGCTGACATCTTTTCATTGAATTATTGATTTAGTAAATTGTTAGGAAATTGTAATTAATTTTACTGGCAAACGTTGTTTAAATCTTTAAAGAATTAGTGTATACTTGTCCGGTTACCCGGTATTTCCCGGTGCCATAAAATATACACAATTTTCTTTGTATCCGTTGTTTTGTTTATGTACTCGGAAACGGCTGGACTGGTTCTTTCTTGAATTTTACATGAAACATTTTTGCCGATTAAACCTCCGACAAGAATTTATTAAATGACCTTGGAAGCGAGCAACGGGACAAGGGAGTTGTCGGAAGACAGAAACCTGAACATCGAACGTCTTGTACCATACCGCGTCCATCTTACAAGAGATTCCACTTTCGACAAGAATGTATTAGACGACGCTAAAAGCGAGGTAAGGGAGAGCCTATTCAGTTCTGATCGTGGAAAACCCGTCTGATTGTTTTGAAACTGGGTTGTCGGAGAACAGGAAACCGAACATCGAACGTCTTGTGCCGTACCGAGTCCATCTTAATAGAAATAACACTTTCGACAAGAATTTATTAGATGACCCTAGAAGCGAGGTAAGGGAGAACATATTCAGTTCTGATCGCGGAGGAACCGGATAAAAACAGCGTGCCTATCAATCATACGACAAATATAAATAGAGCGTTATGAATACATATTGGTTGTGTTAAAAGGAATTCGCGCGGCACTTTTTGCACCTCTACTTATTTCCCGAGATTTTATATGAGTGATGTGGATCAATACTGCCATCTGCAAATTAGACAGCTCAAGTTTCCGATATCCATAAGATGCTGCAAATTACTTTGTTTCACCTAGCTGTCAAAGAGCAAGTTATCTTGTCATATATCAAATATATAAATAGAATTATAGACAGCCTCTTAAAAGTGTTCTCATATTGATTCGATATCTAATAGTATGTGTGAGTACGTGCGTGCTTTTACTTGCATGATACTTTTAAATGCTGGTATATCCTATCATCCGTGTGAGTTAATAATAAAACAAGGCAAGCAAGTATGCCCCCGTTAGTGGCCAGTAAACGAGGCATAAAAACTGGCTATTTTTAGCATTTACCCCCCCCCAGTTAGTCCCCAATGTGCCCAGCGGACGTCAAATCCTAGTGCAAATGAATAAACTGTGCAGTTTTAGGAATTAACATACGTAAATTTGAGTTCAGCTCTATGGCCAAAAAAGTAATTACTAGGCCCATTACTTGCCCCTCCCCCATTTAGCCCCAAAAGTTTCCAAGCCTTAACATATTTAAATAGGAGTTCAGCATCATGCAAAACTGCTAAATTGATATACACAGAAAAGTTTGGACAAATATGGTTAATTACAACTTTTCAGAATGGTTTATAAAAATCCACGGCATCAATTTTTTTAATAATCAGAAAAGTGTCAATTTTAGCCAATTTAACCCGAAAGCACACCTATGGGGATGGAGGCGGAGCTTTTCCGTTAGATCCGTTCTGTTACTTTTTTACTCATCTCATGTTTAATGTTTATGAAAAATGTACAAATATTCCAAGGCGTGGTTATTTAGATAAGTGCGGACAGACGAACGGACAAGGGGGAATTTTCCTTTTTGTCGGGAGACCAACAATCTTAAGAAGGTGAAATAAATACTCTGTATTATTATTCATTTTATCGATGTTTATAGGTTTAAATATTTTAATGTGCAGGAAATTAAAGATATCATTATGAACTTTCGTGTATAGCCGCTAGAATTGTTCGTTTAAAATTAGTATTATACCGATTATCAACACATTTTTGCCGATTTAACCTCCGACTGTCTAGAAGTTTATATTTACAACCTTGATAATCCGGAGTTGGCATGCTCTGGATTAATAAACCATGGATAAGTAGGCATTTAAGCCAATTCCTAATTGTATTTTTGTGTAACTGTCGAAAAAAGGTTATATTAAAGATGCTTCCCCGATTCACGTATTCAATTCTAGTAGTTGCATTTCAAGTAGGGCATGGTTTAAGTTATCTGGAACGTATTGAGATCAGAAAATTACATTCCAGCTAGGAACAAAGTCCGAATAATAAAACAAATTCTCCATCTCCATTTCCTGAATTTACACACGTAACAAAACATTAAATAATTATTGTATCCCTATCTCTACTATTATAGAAAACTTTCCATATGAAACACAATACTGCTGGATCGATTTTTTTACATATCATCTGAAGCAACTGTGGTTATGGTATATTTTTATGGCGATATGATTAAAGAAGGAAGTCAGATTTTGGCCAAACTGTTTTATACAGCCTAACCTCAAAAGTACATCTCAGAAGTTATTTTCACAACACACGCAGAACATCAAAGCCTATAAAAATAAATTATGGATTTTTTTCTAAGACAATTTAATAATTGTTTATATTCAGAGCTAAAATGAACTATATAATACATGCGTTTCTTCATTTAACTTTAATGAAACTGTATATGTAACAATGAATTCGTTAACACACACAGTTTAGCATGAGTTTTTATATTTGTGCATGCGTAGGAGTTTTGATTTTTATGCACGAGCATGAGTTTTTATTTTTGTGCACGAGCATGATTTTTTTATTTTATGCATCAGCATGATTTTTTATTTTTATGCATGAGCATGCGTTTTTATTTTTATGCATGAGCATGAGTTTTTATTTTCGTGCATGAGGATGAGTTCTAATTTTTGTGCACGAGCATAATTTTTTTATTTTATTCATGAGCATGATTTTTTATTTTTATGCATGAGCATGTGTTTTTATTTTTGTGTATGAGCATGAGTTTTTATTTTTATGCATGAGCATGAGTTTTTATTTTATTCATGATCATGAGTTTTTATTTTTATGCATGAGCATGTGTTTTTATTTTTGTGCATGAGCATGAGTTTTTATTTTTGTGTATGAGCATGACTTTTTATTTTTCTGCATGAGCATGAGTTTTTATTTTTATGCATGAGCATGAGTTTTTATTTTTGTGCATGAGCATGAGTTTTTATTTTTGTGCATGAGCATGAATTTTTATTTTTGTGCATGAGCATGAGGTTTTATTTTTGTGCATGAGCATGATTTTTTATTTTTATGCATGAGCATGTGTTTTTATTTTTATGCATGAGCATGAATTTTTATTTTTATGCATGAGCATGTGTTTTTATTTTTGTGTATGAGCATGAGTTTTTATTTTTATGCATGAGCATGAGTTTTTATTTTTATGCATGAGCATGAGTTTTTATTTTTATGCATGAGCATGTGTTTTTATTTTTGTGTATGAGCATGATTTTTTATTTTTATGCATGAGCATGAGTTTTTATTTTTATGCATGAGCATGTGTTTTTATTTTTGTGCATGAGCATGAGTTTTTATTTTTGTGTATTAGCATGAGTTTTATTTTTATGCATGAGCATGAGTTTTTATTTTTATGCATGAGCATGAGTTTTTATTTTTATGCATGAGCATGTGTTTTTATTTTTGTGCATGAGCATGAGTTTTTATTTTTATGCATGAGCATGAGTTTTTATTTTTATGCATGAGCATGAGTTTTTATTTTTATGCATGAGCATGAGTTTTTATTTTTGTGCATGAGCATGAGTTTTTATTTTTGTGCATGAGGATGAGTTTTCATTTTTGTGTATGAGCATGAGTTTTTATTTTTTTTGTATGAGCATGAGTTTTTATTTTTGTGCATGAGCATGAGTTTTTATTTTTGTGCATGAGCATGAGTTTTTATTTTTATGCATGAGCATGAGTTTTTATTTTTATGCATGAGCATGAGTTTTTATTTTTGTGTATGAGCATGAGTTTTTATTTTTGTGCATGAGCATGAGTTTTTATTTTTGTGTATTAGCATGAGTTTTTGATTTTTATGCATGAGCATGAGTTTTTATTTTTTTGTATGAGCATGAGTTTTTTATTTTTATGCATGAGCATGAGTTATTATTTTTATGCATGAGCATGTGTTTTTATTTTTGTGCATGAGCATGCTTTTTTATTTTTATGCATGAGCATGTGTTTTTATTTTTGTGCATGAGCATGATTTTTTATTTTTATGCATGATCATGAGTTTTTATTTTTTGTATGAGCATGAGTTTTTATTTTTATGCATGAGCATGAGTTTTTATTTTTTGTATGATCAGTATTTTTTATTTTTATGCATGAGCATGAGTTTTTATTTTTATGCATGAGCATGATTTTTTATTTTTATGCATGATCATGAGTTTTTATTTTTGTGCATGAGCATGAGTTTTTATTTTTATGCATGATCATGAGTTTTTATTTTTTGTATGATCATGATTTTTTATTTTTATGCATGAGCATGAGTTTTTATTTTTATGCATGAGCATGAGTTTTTATTTTTATGCATGAACATGAGTTTTTATTTTTATGCATGATCATGTGTTTTTATTTTTATGCATGAGCATGTGTTTTTATTTTTATGCATGATCATGAGATTTATTTTTATGCATGAGCATGAGTTTTTATTTTTATGCATGAGCATGAGTTTTTATTTTTATGCATGAGCATGTGTTTTTATTTTTATGCATGAGCATGGGTTTTTATTTTTGTGTATGAGCAGGAGTTTTTATTTTTATGCATGAGCATGATTTTTTATTTTTATGCATGAGCATAGTTTTTTATTTTTATGCATGAGCATGAGTTTTTATTTTTATGCATGAGCATGAGTTTTTTATTTTTGTGCATGAGCATGAGTTTTTATTTTTGTGTATGAGCATGAGTTTTTATTTTTGTGCACGAGCAAAATTGTTTATCTCATGCATGAGCATTAGTTTTAATTTTTTATGCATGAGCATGTGTCTTTTTGCTTGAACAAGAGTTTTTATTTTTGGTTCATGAGCATGAATTCTTAATTTTATGCATGATCCTGAGTTTTTATTTTTATGCATGCGCATGAGTTTTTTTCTATGCACAAGCATGATTTCTTTTATTTCGTGCATGAGTATGAGTTTTCATTTTTGTGCATAATCACGAGTGTTTATTTTTGTGCATGAACATGGGCTTTTATTTTTGTGCATGAGCATGTTTTTATTTTTATGCATGATATGGGTTTTTTTTATGCATGACGATGAGTTTTTATTTTTATGCATGATCATGAGATTTATTTTTATGCATGATCATGATTTTTTATTTTTATCCATGATCATGAGGTGTATGTTTATGCATGAGCATGAGTTTTTTTTTTATTTTTATGCCTGAGCATGGGTTTTTATTTTTATGCATGATCATGATTTTGTATTTGTATGCACGAGCATGAGTTTTTATTTTTATGCCTGAGCATGAGTTTTTATTTTTATGCATGATCATGAATTTTTATTTTTATCCATGATCATGAGGATATGTTTATGCATGAGCATGAGTTTTTTTTATTTTTATGCCTGAGCATGGGTTTTTATTTTTATGCATGATCATGAGTGTTTTATTTTTGTGCATGAGCATGAGTTTTTATTTTTGTGCATGAGCATGAGTTTTTATTTTTGTGCATGAGCATGAGTTTTGATTTTTGTGCATGAGCATGAGTTTTTATTTTTATGCATGAGCATGAGTTTTTATTTTTATGCATGAGCATGAGTTTTTATTTTTATGCATGAGCATGAGTTTTTATTTTTATGCATGAGCATGATTTTTTATTTTTAAGCATGAGCATGTGTTTTTATTTTTGTGCATGAGCATGAGTTTTTATTTTTGTGTATGAGCATGAGTTTTTATTTTTATGCATGAGCATGAGTTTTTATTTTTATGCATGAACATGGGTTTTTATTTTTATGCATGAGCATGAGTTTTTATTGTTATGCATGAGCATGTGTTTTTATTTTTGTGCATGAGCATGAGTTTTTATTTTTGTGTATGAGCATGAGTTTTTATTTTTATGCATGAGCATGAGTTTTTTATTTTTATGCCTGAACATGGGTTTTTATTTTTATGCATGATCATGAGTGTTTTATTGTTGTGCATGAGCATGAGTTTTTATTTTTGTGTACGAGCATGAGTTTTTATTTTTGTGCATGAGCATGAGTTTTTATTTTTATGCATGAGCATGAGTTTTTATTTTTATGCATGAGCATGAGTTTTTATTTTTATGCATGATCATGAGTTTTTATTTTTATCCATGATCATGAGGTTATTTTTATGCATGAGCATGAGTTTTTTTATTTTTATGCCTGAGCATGGGTTTTTATTTTTATGCATGATCATGAGTGTTTTATTTTTGTTGCATGATCATGAGGGTTTTTATGCATGATCATGAGTTTTTATTTTTATGCATGAGCATGATTTTTTATTTTTAAGCATGAGCATGTGTTTTTATTTTTGTGCATGAGCATTAGTTTTTATTTTTGTGTATGAGCATGAGTTTTTATTTTTATGCATGAGCATGAGTTTTTATTTTTATGCATGATCATGAGTGTTTTATTGTTGTGCATGAGCATGAGTTTTTATTTTTGTGTATGAGCATGAATTTTTATTTTTGTGCATGAGCATGAGTTTTTATTTTTATGCATGAGCATGAGTTTTTATTTTTATGCATGAGCATGAGTTTTTATTTTTATGCATGAGCATGAGTTTTTATTTTTATGCATGATCATAAATTTTTATTTTTATCCATGATCATGAGGTTATTTTTATGCATGAGCATGAGTTTTTTTATTTTTATGCCTGAGCATGGGTTTTTAATTTTATGCATGATCATGAGTGTTTATTTTTGTTGCATGATCATGAGGGTTTTTATGCATGATCATGAGTTTTTTATTTTTATGCATGAGCATGAGTTTTATATTTTGTGCTTGATCATGATTTTTTATTTGTATGCACGAGCATGAGTTTTTATTTTTGTTCATAATAACGAGTTTTTATTTTTGTGCATGATCATGAGTTTTTATTTTAGTGCATGAGCATGAGTTTTTATTGTAGACCATGAGCTCGAGTTTTTATTTTTATGCACGGTCATGGGTTTTTTTATGCATGATATGAGTTTGTATTATTATGCATGAGCATGGTTTTTTATGTTTGCGCATGATATGAGTGTTTATTTTCATGCATGAACATGGGTTTTTATTTTAATGCATAATATGAGTTTTTATTTTCATGCATGAACATCGGTTTTTTTATGCATGATATTATTTTTACTTCCATGCATGAGCATGGGTTTTTGTATGCATGATGATGGGTGTTTATTTTCATGCATTATATGAGTTTTTTTATTTTTATGCATGATCATGAGTTTTTATTTTTGTGCATGAGCATGAGTTTTTATTTTTGTGTATGAGCATGAATTTGTATTATTGTGCATGAGCATGAGTTTTTGTTTTAGTGCATGATCATGAGTTTTCATTTCTTTGCATGAGCATGAGTTTTTATTTTTGTGCATGAGCATGAGTTTTTATTTTTATGCACAAGCATGAGTTTTTATTTTTGTGCGTGATCATAAGTTTTTTATGCATCGGCATGATTTAATTCATTGTTATGCATGGTCATGAGTTTTCGTTTTTGTGCATGAGCATGAGTTTTATTTATTTTCATGCATGATAATGATTTTTTAAATTTTTATGCATGATCATGTCCTCATTTTCATGCATGATCATGATTTTTTTTAATATTTTCATGATCATGTCCTCATTTTTATGCATGATCATGAGTTTTTTTATTTTGATGAATGATCATGATTTTTTTTTTATGCATGAGCATGATTTTTTTTTATTTTTATGCATGAGCATGATTTTTTTTTATTTTTATGCATGAGCATGATTTTTTTTTATTTTTATGCATGAGCATGATTTTTTTTTATTTTTATGCATGAGCATGATTTTTTTTTATTTTTATGCATGAGCAAGTGTGTTTTTTATCTACGCTATGGGTTTTTATTTTTATGCATGATCATGATTTTTATTTTTATGCATGATCATGATTTTTATTTTTATGCATGATCATGATTTTTATTGTTATGCATGATCATGATTTTCAATTTTTATGCATGATATGGGTTTTATTTTATGCACGAGCATGAATTTTTATTTTATGCATGATCATTAGTTTTTATTTTTATGCATGATTATGTTCTTTTATTTGTATACATGATCATGAGTATTTATTTTTGTGCATGAACATGAGTTTTAATTTTTATGCACGAGCATGAGTCTTTATTTTATGATCATGAGTTTTTATTTTTATTCATGATCATGAGTTTTTATTTTTATGCATGATCATGAGTTTTTATTGTTTTGCATGATCATGAGTTTTTATTTTTATGCATGATCATGAGTTTTTATTTTTATGCATGAGCATGATTTTTTATTTTATGCATGATCATGTGTGTTTATTTTTATGCATGATATGGGTTTTTATTTTTATGCACGAGCATGAGCTTTTTATGCATGATTATGAGTTTTTATTTTTATGGACGAGCATGTGTTTTTATTTTTATGCATGATATGTGTTTGTATTATTATGCACGAGCATGAGTTTTGATTTTTTGCATGATCATTAGTTTTTTTTTTATGCATGAGCATGGGTATTTATTTTAGTGCATGATCATGAGTTTTTTTTTATTTTTATGCATGATCATGAGTTATTATTTTTATTCATGATCATGAGTTTTTATTTTATGCATAAGCATGAGTGTTCATTTTTATCCATGGTCATGGGTTTTTATGATTATGCATGAGCTTGCGTTTTTATTCTTAGGCATGATCATGAGTGTTTATTGCTGTGATAAACTAATTTAGTTTAACAGTTCTATTTGTGTATAGTTTCTACATTGTGCACATTTGCGTTGCATTAATGATAAAAAATTGTAACACACGTATACACACATATCTATATATATATGTGTGTGTGTGTTGTGTGTGTATGTTTATACAAACATTATTGTATACACATGAGTGTATACATGTTGAAGGGAAATCCGAATTCTAGGAGGCCACTTTGTCAGACACAAAAAAGGAGCGATATAGCAAAAAAAGAGTAAAGATTAGCTTTTACAAGAAAGTCTAGCGTGGTTTACGCTTTGTATGAAAGTGGGGTGTATATTTTGTGAATGTCAGCAATAGGGGTTTTGGAGTTAGGTGTGGCAAATAAGAGAGAACGTGTGAGGGTTGATGGAAGAGAGGGGCGCACGACTACCTGTTATCAAGCTATAGCATCGGCGTTTATTGTTATTTTTTTTAGTTTAGTGGTACTTATTGGCATAAGTTTTCGATTTGATCTGAACTAATATTATAACCTCAACTACGTGAACTTCCCTATCTTTGATTTTTTTTCTGTTTTTTTTTTCTATTGCGGCGATTATATTATCCATCTATTTCATAGTTACGTTCAATTTATTAATTTATTTTATTCCCCGCTATTTATCTGCTAATTTACTTTTCATTTTAAAAGTATTAATTTATTTGTGTATTTGTAAAATATATTTTAATATGGGCAAAAGAAAAACAGCTATCGCAATAATATGCAAGCCTATGTATATGTTTTACATAAAGACGGTATACTGGGAGTAATATTTTCTACACTACACTTTATGTAAACATAGATAATGTAGACATGTATAATAAGAACACTATATTACAGTGCTCTATTTTATACGGAACTCGAATGGGTTTTAATGGATTTATCCATCCTATACAACTATATATATATATATATATATATATATATATATATATATATATATATATATATATACATATATATATCCATATATATACATATATATACATATATATGTGTGTGTGTGTGTTTGTGTGTGTGTGTGTGTGCGACACAATCACGATGAAACACTGTTTCTCGTCAGACCACCAAAGTTAAGCAAAATTGAGCCTGCCCAGCACCAGATCGGTGACCATTTGAGAAGGTTCTGAGTTTATGTATTGAGCCGGGTCGTACAAATTTCCAGATTGTTATCTGAGGGCGCATTAACTCACTGGGATGCACCTCGAGTTTTCGCAAAGACACGCATATAGGAGAAGAAAACACTGACTAACAAACCTGCGGTATACTGTATGCTCTGTCGTGTTGCAGTCATTTGCACCGACGAAGTTATCAGTCATACCAAAAAGTTTGGTTGGTTTTGCAATCGACGGGAGAGTCTAATATATATATATATATATATATATATATATATATATATATATAGTTTTAGTAACAGAATAGGTTAAAGAGTGATTAAATATGAAATTTTATTGTATTATTGAATCTCAAGATGATATTATATACTGCAGATATACATATGCTCAATGTTAAATATTTCATGTTCATCGTCGTACGTGTTATACATACACATACACACCCATATATATATATATTATATATATATATATATATATATATATATAAATATATATATAAAAATCGAACTCATTAATAAATATCTCTACATATGTATGTACATACATATTATTATAATATTATATATATATATATATATATATATATATATATATATATATATATATATTATAAATATACCTACACATGTATATGAGTACATATAATTGCAGATGTCTATATGTATACAGAGAGATAGAAAGAGAGAGAGAGAGTGGGGGATAGAGCGGAAGTGAAAGAGAGTAAGCGGAAAAAAGGAAACATGAAGAGAAAAACAATTGAACAAAGTTGTTTTAAATAATCATGATTTGTAGCCAGGTCATAAACATTGTTACTGGAAACTATCGATACGCAGGACAAAAATAAACAATCAAGTAAAATTGTGAAGAAGCTTCGCCCGAAACAGAAGGCGAGGATAAGTGAAAGAGATGGATTCGTCCTTCCAGCGTTAACCGCCTTTTCGCAGAATGCGATGTGACACCTTAAAAAATCAAATTGCCAACTCGCTGAATACAAAGCACCATAAACGACACACCTCGAACAGTCAGTAATTCAAAGCACGACACCATAAAACAAAACAGATGAAGTGGCCTATTTTTTACTTACTGCTTTGTTCTTTATATTTACAGTATTATATGTTTCCGTTTTTTTTTGGGGGGGGGGCTTTTTTTAAAATCAATCTTCATTTTTAATTCAGGGTCAAAGTTTATTTCTATTCTTGTTTTTTTTTCTGTTTCCAATCTTTGACAATTTTTGACAATCTGATTATTATTTCGTTTTACCTACAATGGGTAATCAGCCTTCTTTTTACATCGGTCATTCATAGATTTCTTTTTTATCATTGCATCCTTAATACTGAGTAAATATCGTAACGCATCCTGTTAAAAAATAGTGACACTAAATGCATGTGCATGCATTCCTACAAGTAACCAATAAGAACAAAAGTATTTAATCGCATTCTATATATATATATATATATATATATATATATATATATATATATATATATATATATATATATATATATATATATATATATATATACTAGCATATAAACTAGCATTTACGCCCGGCGTTGCCCGAGTGTTTGGAGGTGCATGGTGAGCAAAAAAAGAAAAAGAAGCGGTCAATTATTTAAAATTGACCCCTATTATGACCCCTTAACATTTATTTTTTGGACTCAAATCAAGTTAGTCAGTTGGATCCATGTCCAAGAGACCTATATCTTAAATTTCAAGTGTTTAAACACAAAATTGTCGGAGGAGTTTGGTAGAGTTCTCAAAAGTCAAATCGTTGAGCTTTGACCCCTTAACAGTCAAATTTCTTGCCGAAAACCGATCACAAAGATTTTCCCGAATCTTAGTACTGTGTATATCAAGACTATATATATATATATATATATATATATGTATATATATATATATATATATATATATATATATATATATATATATAGTCTTGGAATTTTTTTAACACTGTACAAAGAAATATATATTTTATTTATCATTCGTTAGAAAACTATTTAATCAGTAAGCCATTCACCCGCCTCCAATCACTACATCAACTTGCTCTCTCGAATTTACTATATTACCAGTAATAATTTATTTTTTAAGAGATCATCAGTTGTTTACCATGAAACACTGTGGTTCGGGGATTTAATATATATATATATATATATATATATATATATATGTATGTGTGTGTGTGTGTGCGTTTGTGGGTGTGCGTGTGTGTATTAATAGACTAATTTTAATTAATGTATTTATATATAATTATAATTAAATGGCAATTATTTGTTCAGATCTACACTTACACTTATATTCCATGATTACGTAATCCTCATTGTAGGATAATTATTTCTTCCCCTTGGGAGATTTGAACCCAGCCACGAACTTGCCTTTCAATGATAAGCTTTTACTATCGGCCTATCGAGAAAGAGTTAGGATAATGAAGTGAATTAATAACTAATAAATGGCCAATATGGGTGAAAGAATTAAACAATCAAGATTGTTCGAACAACGTTGCAATTATATACATATATAATTATCTCCTTCAGTAACTATTATTATATTAGTTTGTGGTTACCAACAACTTACAAATTTGAAGCATTACACCATATGGCTAGATGAATAATTTATTCATGTTAGCTCTAGAATAGTGTGGACAAATATTATTCTTCACATTTTATTTATACTTTTTACATGTATTAAAGCTCAGCAGATAAGTCTGACGTTGTTTCAGGGATTTGGTGTGGATTAACGAATGATCTGCATTTTCAATACAGTTATTGTCATCGAAATATTTTTCCATGTATTTGGAAACCTACCGCAGTGCACCAAGTTAAAGCTTACATTATTCCCTAAATTGATTAGACGAGCTAACATTGTAGTTTACATTGCACTTTAAGATACCCTCTGTTGATTTTTTTATCATTTCTTAATACAACGACTTTAATTAAAATTTAAGGTACAAATGTTTACTCCCATGATTCGATGGTGATCTAAACAGAAACGTTCATAGTGCAGGCGCGCCTTACTTAGGAAAAGGACTCTGTGTTTGATATTCCGATCCTTTCTGCATGTGAGATGATAAGCTTTCTAGAATGAGCTACGATGAAGTTCTGTATGAACATTTTTACTGGAACAAAATCGGACTGTGAGTGCATAATCGGATTATTTCAATTATCAATTTTCGATATTATCTTATGTATTTGGATACAAAATCCATTTAAGAACACTCCCAGATGTATAATGTAAATTTGTGAAAAAATAATAAAAATCGGCCAGCCGTTTTAGAGTTCATAGGGAACAAACTCAGACACGTACACACAGAGCAAATGTATTTTCTACATAACCAACGATTATTATTATTATTATTATTATTATTATTATTATTATTATTATTATTATTATTTGAGATATTTACAACTAACCTAGTTTAAATATGAATAGATGTGCCTCGATGATTAACAATCAATATAGTGATATACAAAAATTGCGTTCCGGACGTTATATTGAGGAGTAAAACACAGTTAAGTAATTTACTCTTCCGTTAGAACTGCTATATATTGTATACATTTGCTTTCCTTACTCTTACGCATCCCGTGTTTTTGGAAAGCTCATCGGCACTCTGATTCACTCTACTCTTTCATATATTCGATAATCATTGTGTAACGTTTCTTTTCTCCCAGCATTTTGTCATTTATTGATTCATGTAATTCCTCCTATACTTGTATTCTAGCTTTTTTGTTATACCTGGAACCGTATCAATAGGGGCGATCAGTATTTTTAGCGAGTGTGTTATTGAAATTGGCTTATTTGTCTTAGATAAAATAAAAATATAAACCATTTTAAAATAGATAAGTTCAAAAATACATGTATAAATACAAAACACACATATATATACACACATATATATATAGATATGTATATATATATATGTATAAATGTACATGTATACACACATATGTACACATACATATGCAAATATATATATATATGTATATATATATCCAGAGAGAGAGAGAGAGTGAAAAAGAAAGAGAGATAGAAAGAGAGATAAAAAGACAGAGAGACATACAGACATACTGAACGTGTCTCTCTGTGTAACGAACTGTCTCAATCAAACTACTGTAGAATATTTGTCAAGAGCCTTGCAACTTGATATATAGAGGATGCACAAAAAATTCGGGTTGCGTTTTAGTCGATAGAAATATCTGCCAACTGGACAAATGTGGAACACCCGTACATGGCAAACGAATGAAAAATCCCTCGGCTACTCTTTCAGTGTAGTATATGTATGTAAGAAAGTATGTCACACAGGCAGAAAGTAATAATCGTATGCAGGGAAAAATGTATGTATTGTGGACTACGAAAACACTGTTGTAGAAACTGCAAGCGATTAGCGTAAATTTTTGAGTAGGAAATGTTTACTTTAATACTATACTATCGATAGTTCCAGTGGAATAATAGCTCTATTCTATTTGATTATAAATATATATATATATATATATATATATATATATATATATATATATATATATATATATATATATATTGGTAGTGGGGGCCCGACGTTGCTTGTGCTCAATAAGGATAAACCAAGGTTTCAACTTCCGATATTTTATTCTTAACGAATGTGTGAAATCGCGTATTTTTCAATCATATCGATCGATTGCTATATTTATTTGGGGACTCATCTCGATGTACCGAGACGAAGCTCCACATTCTTCTTTCCAGTAATTTAGTATGTGGAGTACATACTGTTTATATGCAAAATTATGTTCTTATTAAATGACGAGAATTTATGTTAAAAATGCAAAAGTCAAGTATCATTCTTCAATTGTGCTCAAAACATGAAAATTATTTTCAAACGCCCCCTGTCATCTAAAAAAAAAACTACTTTTGATTTTATATGCCATAGAGATTTGTTTGTGCGGTAATAAACATTTTCAAATACAATTGTGATTTAAGATTATTTTAAATCGTACCTTTAGTCAAAATAGGATTGTTCTATCTTTAGTTTTTTCCTAATTATCGATTTTTGAAAATAATTGGAGGCATTCGGCTACATAATCTTCCAAAGAACGCTCCCAGGCGTTTGTGCGTGTGTGTCAAATGTCAAAAAATTCGGCGCAAACATTCGAGAGTATATAGACACACAGCAAGCTTTTTTCATATATAATAGCAAATAATATATATATATATATATATATATATATATATATATATATATATATACTAGCTGTACCCTTACATGCGTTGCAGTGGCTCAATTTGGTGTAATGGAAAAATTTAATAAAAGAGAAAATGCATGTTTCTTATATTAGTACAGCAATCCACTGCAAAAAGTGAAAAAGAAGGCGAAACTGAAAAAAATGGTACTCTTGCAGAATTTGATCTGGATCCTCGAGAGTTTCTGTCAATCATTCATGTTTTGGACTTGACCAACAATCAGTGGATGAAGCCGAACGTAGCAAAAATGTTGAAACGCTAAATGCTTTTTTTTTTGTTGTTTTAAAAAATGTGATTTAGTAATTAATATTTGGTTGATGGTGGGGGGAGGGGGTTACTTTACACAGATTCGAAAAAGTCGTCCAAAAACAAATAAATGAAAGCAAAGGTAAGGTAATTTACGTTTCTACATAATTGGATAATTGTTTAGTGTTTTTATGAAATGTAAAATGTTTAATTGGCTCCAAAAACAGAAATGGTCGCAAATTCTGTTGAATACGTTAAGTTTGGGAAAGTGAGTTGAAAACTAAAAGCTATACAAAACAGAGTCTGAAACTCACCGAACATATGTTACCATGACATAGGCTGGCATAATGGATAGGTTTCTGACAGTATTTTGTATAGTTTTTTTAGTTTTATCTAATTTTCTCTAACTTAATGTAATCAACAGTGTCCACCACCATTTGTAGCTTTCAAATACACCAATAAACACTGTTTTTCGAGCCGACTAAACATTACATTAAATGAAAAGGGTTTATATTACTAAACACAGATACAAAGAAGTTGTCAAAAAATAAATATATAACAAATAAATGTTATCAAAGGCAAGAAAAGTAAGTGTTCTACCTAACTGGATAAGATTTTAGTGTGTTTATGTAATGTATAATCGGTTCAAAAACATTCAATGTTTATCGGTATATCTGAAAAATACAAATGGCGGCAGACTGTATCGAACACGTTAAGTTTGGGGAAATTTTGGGAAAATGAGTTTAAACTAAAAATACTGTTAGGAACTCACGCAATATATGTTACCGTGATGTAGGCTGGCATATAATCGGAGGTTTTAAACTTTTGCTCGATACAGGTGACGACTTTTAAAAACCCCTTTTAGTGATTACCTGGTTTGAGGATATTTGTACAACTAAACGGCAAATCTGCTAAAAAACATCCGGTATTATTTTACTTTAAGGCCCGTTTCACGTTCATATATAACGAAATATTTTATTGTAGATGTCGGTGTGCTAAAAACGAATCTGTAAACCGTTTACGTAGCAAAAAAAATTTTTCATGACATTCATGAAATTACTTTTTCGAAAAGTGAGTGATCACTTTTCAATGTAAATTTAACTTAGAATGAGCACCCACTTTCTGGCCACCTGAGAGAGGGGCATTTTTCTGTTTCTTGGCTAAAAAGTTTTTTGTTTGATTTCTTTCGCATGGTAATAACCCCTTAACTCTGGGACTATTTTCCATTTAACAGCCGTAGCCTTCGTTTACGCTATGCGTAAGCATAAACGAAAGCTGTTTAGCCAATAAACATGGGAAAAAATCCCCCTCTCTCAGGTGGCTAGAAAGTGGGTGCTCATTTTAAGTTAAATTTACATGGAAACGTGATCGCCACTTTTTCGAAAAAGTAATTTCTTCATATCATAAAAACTATTTTTTTGCGACGGAAACGGTTTGCAGATTCGTTTTTAGCACACCAAAATCTACAAAAAAAATTTTGTTATTTACGAACGTGAGACGCACAGCCCTTAATGGAAAATTATATCAAAATTCCGGGGGAAAATAGTTTTCAATAAAAACAGCAAATGAATTTGATAGAAAAAAAAAATGGATGCTATTTTTTTTTTCCTTCTGTGTGTTTCTTGGCTAAAAAGTGTTTTTGTTTGATTTCTTTTGCATGGTATTAACCCCTGAACTCTGGGACTATTTTCCATTTCACAGACGTAGCCTTTGTTTATGCTATGCGTGAGCATAAACGAAAACTGTTAAATATGCATTCGCGTACCAAACTGCCTTGTCAAAAAAACCTTTAAGCCAATAAACACGAAAATAAATGCCCCTTCCTCAGGGGGTCAGAAAGTGGGTGCTCATTTTAAGTTAAATTTAGATGGAAAAGTGATCACCCACTTTTCGGAAAAAAACATTTCTTCAGATCATGAAAACTATTTTTATACTCCTTGGGCGTGTAGTTCCATGGCGACCCGCAGAATTATTTAATGGTCGTTCCCTTAGTACCCCCCTAGTGGAGGCTAACGCATGCGCACGTAACATTTTTTATTTATTTACTCACGTGGTGGAGTTTCTATACTGATAGGTTTTTTGAAAATTTTTCACTGGCTTATTATTGATTGAACACTAACCAGATTATGAAACAAAATTGAAAAAAAAAATCATTTCAACATTTGAAAGGGATACTCACTTTTTAGTTACCACGTTCTGGTAAATCGGTCACTTTTTATTTATTTATTTATTTTTTTTCTAAATACGGAAGTGTCGTCGGGAGATATAAAATGGTCGCATGTTTACGAAGCAATGTATCGGGAGGCGTACGGGATTAAAAATTATTGGTAAATTTTTAGATTAGGTCCACCTCCTACATTTTCTTTTAAATGACGACTTGAAATGGTTTTCGACTATGCTGAATACGAAAATCGCATCGAAATTTTGCAGAAATAAGTAGTTATCAAGATATAAAAAGTTGTATTATGCATTGTAATCTTTGGCGGCCATCGTTTTTACGTGTGTGTATTTGTTTATGGCGCGTGTGCACGTAAAAAGATGGCCGCCGAAGAATACAATGCATAATACAACTATTTATTTCCGCAAAATTTCAATGCAATTTGTGTGTTCAGCATACTCGGAAACCTATAAATGTCGTCATTGAAAGGAAAATTGTGGAGGTGGACCTAATCTAAAAAAATACCAAATTATTAAACATTTCTCCAGCATGTTAGTGAAATTTATAATACTTTAAAAAAATTAAAAAGAAACAAAACAAAAGTTTTGAAAAAAATCTCACCTTTCACAAAAACAATTTTAAAAACACCCCACAAACTGACTAAATAAGTAAAAAAAAATAATTAAAAATCTCGAAACTTTATTTTCATGAAAACAATAAAAAAGTCCTGTTCTCTCTATTTTTTTTCTTTGAGAAACAAATATATTTCTGACTTACAAATGCGGTAGAGACTCATTATTTTTACTTTCTATGGTTTTGATATACCGCGTTTTTATTGCTTACAAAATGGGTGACTGATTTATCAGAACGTTGTAACTAAAAAGTGAGCACCACTTTCAAATGTCGAAATATGATTTCTTTTTTACATTCTTTTTTAATAATATGTTTAATTAGTGTCCAATCAATAATAATCCAGTGAAAAAAAATTCCAAAAACCTATAAGTATAGAAATTAAGCATGGGAGTATACAACAACGTCGCCTTTCGCACTTTTACAAACATTTTTTTAAAAAAAGTAACTAAACCATTTATTGATAATTTGTCACGTGTACAAACATTTATTTATTTACGTAGGCTTAACTCCTTTCATGAATAAGAAAAGTGTTACTCTTTAAGAATATTAAAGGAAAAAGTTACTGAACATTTATAAAAGGACTTCTTTTCATGAAGGCCAGAGGAATAGTTGGCCGAAAATTCGTGAAACAACAACTAATAAAGATGAGAATAATAGACCGCAATAAATAAAAATGGTGCTAATGCAGAGAGCGATCCGCGCTATTTTTTAAATCATATTTCCACGTTTAAATAACGTTTTACGATATGTTTTTTTAATTTTTATTTATTCAATTGTAAGGTTAAAGTACAGAATAGGTACAAAACATCCTTACCTCCCCATGTTAAGAATGACTTTTTAAATAATAACATTATTTCAGCACGGACCACTCTCTGCATGAGTAATCTTATATAGAAAAACAAAAAAGAAACTCAAAAGCAAGCAACAACCTTTTTTTGGCCTTATATAATAAAGAAAAGATGTGTAAATTAAAAAATTTGGAAGATAAACAAATGAAATATGTTTTTTTTTGTTTGTTTTTTACTTATCGAGTTAACAGAAAATGAAACCTTTCGTCAATTCGTGGCTGTGAAATGAATCGACCGGAAGTTCAGTTTTATCAACAGAACAGATTCGCAGAAACGATTAAATAAATATATTTATTTTATTTAATATTTTAATTTTAATTAGGTAAATTTATTTTAATAACATAATAACATACCTCGACTCTAAAAATGGGTTGTCTGAAAATTTCAAATAAATTGGTAACGTATAAACATGGTTTTATTTGTTTAGAACGAACCAACTTATATATATATATATATATATATATATATATATATAGTCATCTACATACTGTACCGTTTTCCTGTATCACAGCTCATCAGTGCGGCTAGTCAAACAACTACCTTAACCTAGGACTGTACATTTTCATTTTAGTTGCTACAAATTCAGTTCACTATCACAATCCTTTATATTTTTTATTCGTTTTTGTGTTTCTATCTATACTACTATACCATGTGTTTCGTACACGTGTTTCATTGTGCGTATATGAACTCTTTCAAGGCAATATAGGGTGATCAAGTTTTTCTTGCCCTGATGTGGACACAGTACTCCATTTTTTTTAAATATAATTTACTGTTATACCCGTAAAGAATTGCATCGACAGTGAGATATCTAGAGGGGAAATAGAATGCTCTAACCCTGTCACCGCTATGTGACAAACGGGTGTGATGTAGGTGATCAATTCTAGATCAGTAGTGAAAGTCAATGCCATAAGCCTTGCAGGCCATTGTGCTTTACTAGGTGAGCACTATTAATTTAATTGTGAGCAAGTTAGGCGTTAGGGTGTTTCTGCGTAATTAGAGAAGCTTGTTTTTTTATGTTTTAAGATTACTCAGTCATTTTCCCCATTGCAGAACTTTCTTAAGAAGAGAAGAAAGAGAATCAGAAATAGCTTAAGAATTGCCTGCGTTTGAAATGTTGTCAGAGAAGTTAGTCTCCTCTGTATAAATTTATACGAATGATATACAAATGTTATTTGGAAGATCATTGATGCAAATCAGGAAGGGGTTGGGTCTAGAATGCAAGCATGTGTAAGACCATGAACTTCTAATTCTTGTCCATCGCCGATTACTCTTATAAACCAATCAATAGTTTAAATAATTGAGTGTCAATTTTTAGCTATCTTGTTACTGGCTATCTTCAAATGTAGATCTTTATGGTATTGCCTATCGAAATCATTTGATACGTTTACCTCAGTTATTCAGAAAAATCTAAATTGCTCTAAAACTTAAAATATGGAATAGACCGCAATATTATAATATGTAAATAAACGAATCCATTCCACATTTTGCCGACATATATGCATATAAAAACTGTAATTCCTTACATATTAACTATATATGCGCAAGGCAAACACCGAGGACTCGTTGTCCGAAGATGAAATTAAGATTAGCGGAAAAGTTTATCCGTCCGACTTTGATATCTTAGCTTAAGTAATGTTTTATATTATACCTGGTCGGTTTTTTTACTCATTGTTGAAGACTTTCATTTTCATGTTACTTGTATTTTAGTTGTCTTTAACGTAGCAAATATCCTAAAATAAATTTATTCCAATAAACTCGTCACAAAATTTAATATGAGTCTGCTTATTAAATCCAGTTTTAATATGTATTTACATGTGATGATCTTTCCAGGTACTTCCTAAGAATAAGTTCTAAGAAGCAAATAAAAAGAGAGACAATGAAAAATACGTATATATGGTGGTCTAATTTAATATCTAAATTAATATATCTTACGCCAATTCTCCTTACAGACATATTCATATATTAACTTCTGTTACTTTACCTCAAAATTCTATATTATAACGCCAGCTACCGAGTCCGCATAATATGCTTAATTTTTGTATATTTAAAAAATGCGCTATGTTTGGCTTGTTTTTCAATCAAATTTGGTTTAAGTCCAATAGCTATACATAAATAAATATAAATAAATAAAAATGAATAAATATATAAATAAATGCATATATAAAAATATATGAATATATATACCTAAAGAAAAAAAAAAAATATATATATATTAATTTTAAAAGGTACATTAATTTATATTTTTATTTTTTAATTTTTGTCTATTTATTTATACATTTTCTTGTTATATATATTTATTTATCCTTAATTATTTATATATGTATTTATATTTATTATATATATTTGTATATATATATATATATTGATTTATATGTAAGTATATTTTTATATTTATATATATACATATTTATATATATTTATTTACATCTATTTATATAAATGCATTTGTATGTACCCATATTTATATATATATATGTTTTTATACATATTTATTCATATTAAAATGTTTTATATATATATATATATTCATATATATTTATTCATATATATTCATGCATATATATATATTTATTTATAATATATATATTTATATATATATATTCGTTTATACAGGTATATTATATATATATGTCTATATTTATATATATATGATTTCT